>NW_025229198.1:20312-21099 GCF_018294505.1 Triticum aestivum | reverse complement strand
CGGAGTAGGCGACGACACAGCGTGCCGCGTCATCGCATGCGGAGGCGAGTCCGTCACATCCGTGACCCCACTATCTATCTTAGGGTTTAGGGTGCGTGCCGTGGGGGTGGAAACAAAATAACCGCATTGCGTCCCGTCAAATCCTAGCGCGCAGCAATGCGGTAGCGCGAGTCCGAGCAGGGGGGTGGGGGGTCAGGACCCCCCTCCCCTCCCCTGCGAGGCCGGGACAGGAACGAGCCGGAGCAAGCGACGACGTGGCGTTCCGCGTGGTCGCTTGCGGAGCCGAGTCCGTCACATCCGTGATCCCACTATCTATCTTAGGGTTTTTAGGGTTTAGGGTGCGTGCGGTGGGGGTGGAAACAGAATAACCGCATTCCGTCCTGTCAAATCCTACCGCGTGGCAATGCGGTTGCGCGAGGTCGAGCAGGGGGACCTCCCCTCCCCCCCTGCGAGGCCGAGACAGGAACGAGCCGGAGTAGGCGACGACGTGGCGTGCCGCGTCGTCGCATACGGAGGCGAGTCCGTCACATCCGTGACCCCACTATCTATCTTAGGGTTTTTAGGGTTTAGGGTGCGTGCGGTGGGGGTGGAAACAGAATAACTGCATTGCGTCCTGTCAAATCCTAGCTCGCAGCAATGCGGTAGCGTGAGGCCGAGCAGGGGGGACCCCCCTCCCCCCTACCAGGCCGAGACAGGAACGAGCCGAAGCAGGCGACGACACGGCGTGCCGCGTCGTCGCATCCGGAGGCGAGTCCGTCACACCCGCGACGCCACTTTCTATCTTAGG
>NW_025229198.1:17736-18393 GCF_018294505.1 Triticum aestivum | reverse complement strand
CACATCTATGACCCCACTATCTATCTTAGGGTTTTTAGGGTTTAGGGTGCATGCCGTGGGGGTGCAAACAGAATAACCGCATTGCGTCGTGTCAAATCCTAGCGCGCAGCAATGCGGTAGCGCGAGGCCGAGCAGGGGGGGGTCGGGACCCCCTCCCCTCCCCTGCGAGGCCGAGACAGGAACGAGCCGGAGCAGGCGACGACGTGGCGTGCTGCGTCGTCGCATGCGGAGGCGAGTCCGTCACATCCGTGTCCCCACTGTCTATCTCAGGGTTTTTAGGGTTTAGGGTGCGTGCGGTGGGGGTGGAAGCAGAATAACTGCATTCCGTCCTGTCAAATCCTAGCGCGTAGCAATGCGGTAGCGCGAGGTCGAGCAGGGGGGACCTCCCCTCCCCCCATGCGAGGCCGAGACAGGAACGTGCTGGAAAAGGCGACGACACGGCGTGCCGCGTCATCGCATGCGGAGGCGAGTCCGTCACATCCGTGACCCCACTATCTATCTTAGGGTTTTTATGGTTTAGGGTGCGTGCGGTGGGGGTGGAAATAGAATAACCACATTGCATCCTATCAAATCCTAGGGCGCAGCAATGCGGTAGCGCGAGGCCGAGCAGGGGGACCCCCTCCCCCCTGCGAGGCCGAGACAGGAACGAGCCAGAGC
>NW_025229198.1:13434-14182 GCF_018294505.1 Triticum aestivum | reverse complement strand
CATTCCATCCTGTCAAATCCTAGCGCATAGCAATGTGGTAGCGCGAGGCCGAACAGGGGGGGACCTCCCCTCCCCCCTGCGAGGCCGAGACAGGAACGAGCCGGAGCAGGCGACGACACGGCGTGCCGCGTCATCGCATGCGGAGGCGAGTCTGTCATATCCGTGATCCCACTATCTATCTTAGGGATTTTATGGTTTAGGCTGCGTGCGGTGGGGTTGGAAACAGAATAACCGCATTGTGTCCTATCAAATCCTAGCGTGTAGCAATGCGGTAGCGCGAGGCCGAGCAGGGGGACCCCCCTCCCCCTGCGAGGCCGAGACAGGAATGAGCCGGAGCAGGCGATGAGGCGGCGTGCCACGTCGTCGCATGTGGAGGCGAGTCCGTCACATCTGTGACCCCACTATCTATCTTAGGGTTTTTAGAGTTTAGGGTGCGTGCAGTGGGGGTGGAAACAGAATAACCGCATTGCGTCCTGTCAAATCCAAGCGCGCAGCAATGCGGTAGCGCGAGGCCGAGCAGGGAGGACCCCCCTCCCCCCTGCGAGGCCGAGAAAGGAACGAGCCGGAGTAGGCGACGACACGGTGTGCCGCGTCGTCGCATGCGGAGGCGAGTCCGTCACATCTATGACCCCACTATCTATCTTAGGGTTTTTAGGGTTTAGGGTGCATGCCGTGGGGGTGCAAACAGAATAACCGCATTGCGTCGTGTCAAATCCTAGCGCGCAGCAATGCGGTAGCGCGAGGCCGA
>NW_025229198.1:9783-10737 GCF_018294505.1 Triticum aestivum | reverse complement strand
CCCTCCCCCTGTGAGGCCGAGCAGAGGGGAGGGGGGGTCAGGAGCCGCCCTCCCCTCCTCTGCGAGGCCGATACAGGAACAAGCCGGAGCAGGCGACGACGCTGCGTGCCGCGTCGTCGCATGCGGAGGCGAGTCCGTCAGATCCGTGACCCCACTATCTATCTTAGGGTTTTTAGGGTTTAGGTGCGTGCGGTGGGGGTGGAAACAGAATAACCGCATTGCGTCTTGTCAAATACTAGCGTGCAGCAATGCGGTAGCGCGAGGCCAAGCAGGGGGGAGAGGGGGTCGGGACCCCCCTCCCCTCCCCCTGCGAGGCTGAGACAGGAACGAGCCGGAGCAGGCGACGATGCAGCGTGCCACGTCGTCGCATGTGGAGGCGAGTCCGTCACATCCGTGACCGCACTATCCATCTTAGGGTTTTAAGGGTTTAGGGTGTGTGCGGTGGGGGTGGAAACAGAATAACCGCATTGCGTCCTGTCAAATCTTAGCGCGCAGCAATGCGGTAGCGCGAGGCCGAGCAGGGGGGACCCCCTCCCCCCTGCGAGCCGAGACAGGAACGAGCCGGAGTAGGTGACGACATGGCGTGCCGCGTCGTCGCATGCGGAGGCGAGTCCGTCACTTCCGTGACCCCACTATCTATCTTAGGGTTTTTAGGGTTTTGGGTGCGTGCGGTGGGGGTGGAAATAGAATAACCGCATTGCGTCCTGTCAAATCCTAGCGCGCAGCAATGCGGTAGCGCGAGGCCGAGAAGGAGGGGAGGGGGGGTCGGGACCCCCTCCCCTCCCCTGCGAGGCCGAGACAGGAACAAGCCGGAGCAGGCGACGATGCGGCGTGCCGCGTCGTCGCATGCAGAGGTGAGTTCGTCACATCCGTGACCCCACTATCTATCTTAAGGTTTTTAGGGTTTAGGGTGCGTGCGGTGGGGGTGGAAACAGAATAACCGCATTGCGTCAT
>NW_025229198.1:6750-7609 GCF_018294505.1 Triticum aestivum | reverse complement strand
GTGCAGCACTGCGGTAGCGCGAGGCCAAGCAGGGGGGAGAGGGGGTCGGGACCCCCCTCCCCTCCCCCTGCGAGGCTGAGACAGGAACGAGCCGGAGCAGGCGACGATGCAGCGTGCCACGTCGTCGCATGTGGAAGCGAGTCCGTCACATCCGTGACCGCACTATCTATCTTAGGGTTTTAAGGGTTTAGGGTGCGTGCGGTGGGGGTGGAAACAGAATAACCGCATTGCGTCCTGTCAAATCCTAGCGCGCAGCAATGCGGTAGCGCGAGGCCGAGCAGGGGGGACCCCCTCCCCCCTGCGAGGCCAAGACAGGAACAAGCCGGAGCAGGCGACGACACGGCGTGCCGCGTCGTCGCATGCGGAGGCGAGGCCGTCACTTCCGTGACCCCATTATCTATCTTAGGGTTTTTTAGGGTTTTGGGTGCGTGCGGTGGGGGTGGAAATAGAATAACCGCATTGCGTCCTGTCAAATCCTAGCGCGCAGCAATGCGGTAGCGCGAGGCCCAGCAAGGGGAGCCCCTCCCCCCTACGAGGCCAAGACAGGAACGAGCCGAAGCAGGCGACGACATGGCGTGCCGCGTCGTCGCATGCGGAGGCGAGTCCGTCACATCCGTGACCCCACTATGTATCTTAGGGGTTTTAGGGTTTAGGGTGAGTGCGGTGGGGGTGGAAAGAGAATAACCGCATTGCGTCCTGTCAAATCCTAGCGCGCAGCAATGCGGTAGCGCGAGGCCGAGCAGGGGGGAGGGGGGGTCGGGACCCCCTCCCCTCCCCCTGTGAGGCCGAGCAGAGGGGAGGGGGGGTCAGGAGCCGCCCTCCCCTCCTCTGCGAGGCCGATACAGGAACAAGCCGGAGC
>NW_025229198.1:4821-5829 GCF_018294505.1 Triticum aestivum | reverse complement strand
ATGCGGTAGCGCGAGGCCGAGCACTGGGGACCCCCTCCCCCCTGCGAGGCCAAGACAGGAACAAGCCGGAGCAGGCGACGACACGGCGTGCCGCGTCGTCGCATGCGGAGGCGAGGCCGTCACTTCCGTGACCCTATTATCTATCTTAGGGTTTTTTAGGGTTTTGGGTGCGTGCGGTGGGGGTGGAAATAGAATAACCGCATTGCGTCCTGTCAAATCCTAGCGCGCAGCAATGCGGTAGCGCGAGGCCCAGCAAGGGGAGCCCCTCCCCCCTACGAGGCCAAGACAGGAACGAGCCGAAGCAGGCGACGACACGGCGTGCCGCCTCGTCGCATGCGGAGGCGAGTCCGTCACATCCGTGACCCCACTATGTATCTTAGGGGTTTTAGGGTTTAGGGTGAGTGCGGTGGGGGTGGAAACAGAATAACCGCATTGCGTCCTGTCAAATCCTAGCGGGCAACACCTCGGTAGCGCGAGGCCGAGCAAGGGGGACCCCTCTCCCTCCCCGCGAGGCCGAGACAGGAACGAGCCAGAGCAGGCGACGACACGGCGTGCCGCGTCGTCACATGCGGAGGCGAGTCCATCACATCCGTGACCCCACTATCTATCTTAGGGTTTTTAGGGTTTAGGGTGCGTGCCATGGGGGTGGAAACAGAATAACCGCATTGCGTCCTGTCAAATCCTAGCGGGCAACAACTCGGTAGCACGAGGTCGAGCAAGGGGGACCCCTCTCCCCCCCTGCGAGGCCGAGACAGGAACGAGCCAGAGCAGGCGACGAAACGGCGTGCCGCGTCGTCACATGCGGAGGCGAGTCCATCACATCCGTGACCCCACTATCTATCTTAGGGTTTTTAGGGTTTAGGATGCGTGCGGTGGGGGTGGAAACAGAATCACCGCATTGCGTCCTGTCAAATCCTAGCGCGCAGCAATGCGGTAGTGCGAGGCCGAGCAGGGGGGAGGGGGGGTCGGGACCCCGTCCCCTCCCCCTGCGAGGCGGAGAGAGGAACG
>NW_025229198.1:2832-3903 GCF_018294505.1 Triticum aestivum | reverse complement strand
AGGCCCAGCAGGGGGGACCCCCTCCCCCCTGCGAGGCCAAGACAGGAACAAGCCGGAGCAGGCGACGACGCGGCGTGCCGCGTCGTCGCATGCGGAGGCGAGTCCGTCACTTCCGTGACCCCATTATCTATCTTAGGGTTTTTTAGGGTTTTGGGTGCGTGCGGTGGGGGTGGAAATAGAATAACCGCATTGCGTCCTGTCAAATCCTAGCGCGCAGCAATGCGGTAGCGCGAGGCCCAGCAAGGGGACCCCCTCCCCCCTACGAGGCCAAGACAGGAACGAGCCGAAGCAGGCGACGACAAGGCGTGCCGCGTCGTCGCATGCGGAGGCGAGTCCGTCACATCCGTGACCCCACTATCTATCTTAGGGGTTTTAGGGTTTAGGGTGAGTGCGGTGGGGGTGCAAACAGAATAACCGCATTGCGTCCTGTCAAATCCTAGCGGGCAACACCTCGGTAGCGCGAGGCCGAGCAAGGGGGACCCCTCTCCCCCCTGCGAGGCCGAGACAGGAACGAGCCAGAGCAGGCGACGACACGGCGTGCCGCGTCGTCACATGCGGAGGCGAGTCCATCACATCCGTGACCCCACTATCTATCTTAGGGTTTTAGGGTTTAGGGTGCGTGCGGTGGGGATGGAAACAGAATAATCGCATTGCGTCCTGTCAAATCCTAGCGCGCAGCAATGCGGTAGCGCGAGGCCGAGAAGGGGGGAGGGGGGTCGGGACCCCGTCCCCTCCCCCTGCGAGGCGGAGAGAGGAACGAGCCGGAGCAGGCGACGACGCGGCGTGCCGTGTCATCGCATGCGGAGGCGAGTCCGTCACATCCATGACCCCACTATATATCTTAGAGTTTTTAGGGTTTAGGGTGCGTGCGGTGGGGGTGGAAACAGAATAACCAGATTGCGTCCTGTCGAATCCTAGCGCGCAGCAATGCGGTAGCGCGAGCCGAGCAGGGGGGGACCCCCTCTCCCCGTGCGAGGCCGAGACAGGAACGAGCCGGAGCAGGCGACGATGCAGCGTGCCACGTCGTCGCATGTGGAGGCGAGTCCGTCACATCCGTGACCGCACTATCTA
>NW_025229198.1:0-1057 GCF_018294505.1 Triticum aestivum | reverse complement strand
GTCGTTGCATGTGGAGGCGAGTCCGTCACATCCGTGACCCCACTATCTATCTTAGAGTTTTTAGGGTTTAGGGTGCGTCCGGTGGGGGTGGAAACAGAATAACCGCATTGCGTCCTGTCAAATCCTAGCGCGCAGCAATGCGGTAGCGCGAGGCCGAGCAGGGGGGACCCCCCACCCCCTGCGAGGCCGAGACAGGAACGAGCCGGAGTAGGCGACGACACGGCGTGCCGCGTCGTCGCATGCGGAGGCGAGTCCGTCACATCCGTGACCCCACTATCTATCTTAGGGTTTTTAGTGTTTAGGGTGCGTGCGGTGGGAGTGGAAACAGAATAACTGCATTGCGTCCTATCAAATCCTAGCACGCAGCAATGCGGTAGCGCGAGGCCGAGTAGGGGGGACCCCCTCCCCCCCTGCGAGGCCGAGACAGGAACGAGCCGGAGCAGGCGACGACGCAGCCTGCCGCGTCGTCGCATCCGGAGGCGAGTCCGTTACATCCGTGACCCCACTATCTATCTTAGGGTTTTTAGGGTTTAGGGTGCGTGCGGTGGGGTTGGAAACAGAATAACCGCATTGCGTCTTGTCAAACCCTAGCGCGCAGCAATGCGGTAGCGCGAGGCCGAGCAGGGGGCGGGGGGGTCGGGACCCCCTCCCCTCCCCCTGCGAGGCGGAGACAGGACGAGCCTGTGAAGGCGACGACGCGGCGTGCCGCGTCATCGCATGCGGAGGCGAGTCCGTCACATCCATGACCCCACTATCTATCTTAGGGTTTTTAGGGTTTAGGGTGCATGCGGTGGGGGTGGAAACAGAATAACCGCATTGCGCCCTGTCAAATCCTAGCGCGCAGCAATGCGGTAGCGCGAGGCCAAGCAGGGGGGACCCCCTCCCCCCTGCGAGGCCGAGACAGGAACCAGCCGGAGTAGGCGACCACACGGCATGTCGCGTCGTCGCATGCGGAGGCGAGTCCGTCACTTCTGTGACCCCACTATCTATCTTAGGGTTTTTAGGGTTTTGGGTGCGTGCGGTGGGGGTGGAAATAGAATAACCGCATTGCGTCCTG
>NW_025229197.1:25523-26555 GCF_018294505.1 Triticum aestivum | reverse complement strand
TTTTCATACGGACTCCGAATTGGGTGATTCTTTTTTTGTTGGAAACTAGATTTCGTGCACTTTCCAACCCAATTGGAATCACCTTCAAATTCGTCCGGAGCGTTGAGTTGTGGACGAAACAATCTGATGCTGCAGCAGAATCCGAGTCAAACTACAAGTCCAAAGGTGTTACATCACCTCCACTTGGGCCCATTGGCCTTGTACGACCTAGATTTAGTTTTAGGCTGCCTTGGGACGTCCTCCCACCTCCTTGGCCGCCACCCCTTGCTCCTATATAAGTAGATCCATCTAGTAGCTTTTCCTTGGGGATTTGTTTAGTTAAAAGTTAGCCATTGCAACTTCGTGTGCTTCGTTTGTGTCCAACGACCAGACCAAGACCACTTTTCGGATCCCCACCATTATCAATACTTCATACATATTCGCGATATTCAGATTGCTTTTATCATATTCTTGCTTGTTCTTCAATTACTTGCAGGAATAGACCTTCGTGGTCAGGTTGATCGTGCTCCGGCGTGGTCAATAACCTCTCGGAGTTGGTTTAGCGATTGCTAAGGCACAACGTCGTTGCACGTTTGTAGTCGGATCGTCAAAGTCGTCTCCACCAAATCGATAGTTATCATCTCATCGAAAGATCGGGACACCCCGCCTCTATCAATATACCACCACCATATATCCACCACCAATCCGAGTTCCTTGCTTATTAGGTTTGTTTTCGGGATCAATCTAGTTTCCGATTCGTGCTTCCTTGCCGGAGTAGGTTTCGAAAAAAAAGAGTCGGGTAGCCACGCTCCGTTTAGGCCCAAAATTTTTCGAAAACGCATTTTTCGAAAAAAAATTTGGCTATCCTATTTTTCGGTGTTTCTGAGTGTTTTGAGACAGGTGCCATTATAGGAAGTTTTTTTTGACCCGTTTCCAGTTTTTGGGTCCGGGCAGTCGAAAAAAAAAAATTTGGTCGAAAAAAAAAAAAATTTTTGCCCATCCTGTCCGTTTGAGCTAGGAAGAGTTTTGAGACACTCGCCATTATAGTGATTT
>NW_025229197.1:0-20083 GCF_018294505.1 Triticum aestivum | reverse complement strand
ATAAGTATAGGCTATTTTTAGAGTCCGTATGTGTGGGGAAACAAGAGATAGGGTTGATTTCGGACCCCTCCACCAAGGGCCACGAAATTCCCCCCTCTTCCTCCATATATACAGCCCTTAGGGCATCGTTTAGACTTTGGGTTTTGTTTAGATTAAAAGTTCGCCATAGCTGCAACTTCGCGTACTTCGTTTGTGTTCAACGACCAGACAAAGGCGTCACAGAACCCCACCTTGATCAATAAAGCTTTCATCTTATATTCGCAATATCCAGATTGCAATCTTAGTTTCTTGCTTGTTCTTCGTTTGCTCGCAGGAAACAGACCCTCGTGGTCAGGTTGATCGTGCTCCGGCGTGGTCAATAACCTCTCGGAGTTGGTTTAGCGATTGCTAAGGCGCGACGTCCTCGCACGTTCGTAGTCGGATCGTCAAAGTCGACTTCCACCAAAGCGAAATCCACCATCTCATCGAAAGACGGGACACCTCCGCCTCTATCAGAGCTCTAGTAATTGGTCCAGTATGTATAGCAGGAGGGGCTGTGGGTGTAACAATTGTATTGATGTCCTCATCACTCCATGTGACACGCACCCCCCTAAGTACCATAATTCCTCACTCCATCACAGGCTCTGTATGGATCCATGGGTTAGAGTTAGTTTGGGTTAGTTTGGAGTCAGCTAACCCAAAAAGATCCAAACAGGAGGGTTAGTTTGGGTTAGATGCATCTAACCCGTCCAAAAAAAACTAACCCATCCAAGAGGTGCTTATTTGGGTTAGTTCTTCTCGGGACCACTAATAAACACTTTTTTCTCTCGCTCTCCCCGCGGCAGATCCCTCCCCACTTCCTCGAAGCTTCTCGTCCTCTCCCTCCCTCCCTCTCGCACCGCCCGTGAAAGTGCCTCGCCGTATCCGTGCTCCATCTAACCCTGCCATCCAAACACCTCTTTACTTAGAGTTAGTCCAGGGTTAGTTCAGGGTTAGAATCTAACTCTAACCTCTAACTGAGTTAGAGTATCCAAACAGGGCCATAGGCGCAAGCACTCCCCCCCTCCTAAGTATGATTATCTCTTACTAGCCATCAGGAACACACGTATTGTCTCCTTCCATCCATACGTCTATCTCGATATCTCTCTGGGCATCTTCTATCGCGCGCACACCTTGTCACTCGATCTCCCACCCATGTAGTCCCATCACGATCTCCAGGGGATATCTCTATGACAAACATACACTCTCTCCTCCCCATGTCTGCATTTTCTCCGTACGTCTCTCTTGACCTCTCTCCCTTGTTTGTCAGACCCCTCTTGGCCACGTGCTAGGGGTCTTGCTCTCTCGGTTCCAAACAACCACACACTATCTCCTCACCTTGCCTCCATTGTCGAAAATGCATGTGTGATATGTTTGCATAAGACACGTATGCTTTTTCTCTACTTTTATCGTGTGTTGTCCATGTCTCTTTCACACACGCACACACACTTCTCTCTCTCCCTCTCTCTCTCTCTCTCTCTCTCTCTCTCTCTCTCTAGTTAGGGACTCTGTCACGTCCATAAGCATATGGATGTTTTGAAAAGTCAAACCTCAGAAAAGTTTGACCAGGTATATGTGGAGAAAAACATTTACATCTGGAACGATCATTAGATTCATCACAACATGTACTTACTTCATACTATCATTTATCTTTGGTATTGTAGATATAAGTAATTTCTTTATAAACTTGGTCAAAGTTTCAAAAGTTTGACTTAAAAAATGTTGGAACTACATTATCGAATGGAGGGAGTAGCTCTTTCTCTCTCTCTCTCTGCTATCTCTCACGGGCCTCCCCTCTCACTCGAACTCTCTATACCGACGGATTATACGGCTCACTGTGTCAGCGTATAGCTCCGTATATTGTTTAGTTGACCGGTCAACCAATCCACATGCTGCCTTGTCAGCTCGTGTTCTGTATCTTCGTGTGCTGGCCCATGTGGCAGCGGGTTAAAATAAGTAAACTAGAGGCCCATCTGACACGCGGTGAAGTAAACAAAGTTGAAACCACTCGGGGTAGCACCCCGCATGCTAGTAAATTGAGGGCGCATTGAGGACAAACTTCTTGTGCGCGAAGGACGCACTCGCGCACAATTCACCACTGCGCGGCGGCATGCACAGAAGGACGCACTCGCGCACACCCAGCACACAACACACACCAGCACACGTGTACACCAGCGTCGCCGCCGGTTGAGATGGACGGCGAGGCAGCCAACAAGCGGAGGCGGCTCGAGCCAAAACTGCATCCGGCAAGCCTGGACTTCATCAGCAGCCTCCCCGATGACATGCTGCTCGTCATCATCAGCCTCCTCCCCACCAAATCTACCGTGCGAACTACCCTGCTCTCCCGGCGGTGGTGCCCCCTCCGGCACTGCATCCCCCTCAACCTCACCGTCGACAGCTGCCTCTGCGATGGGGATTGCAAACGCATGGCCGCAGTCTCCAAGATCCTTTCATCGCACCCTGGGCCAGCCAGACGCCTTGACATCCGCATGTTCAGTACCAACTGCAAGGTCCAACCCAAGTTCGACGAGTGGTTCTTAACCCCCGCCCTAGATCAGCTCGAGGAGCTCAGCTTTGAAGCTAGACGATGTCGCTCTCTACTGCCGTCCGCGCTCCGCCTCATGCCAGCGCTGCACCGTGCCAGCTTCAGCTCCTGCTATCTTCCCCAAATTAATGCCGCGCCTGCCCTTCTTCTCCCTCAACTCAAGCAGCTCGACCTCTTTGACGTTGTCATCTTGAAGAAGGCTATGGAACACCTGCTCCGCAGCTGTACTGCTCTCAAGTACCTTTGTCTTGAGCAGATCCACGGGTTCATTAGCCTCCACATCGCCTCGACGAACCTCCGATGGATTTATGTGTCTTGTTGGCCCCGCAACAAGACATCAATTGGGAAGAGATCACTCTAGCTGTTCCACGTTATGGTAATTGAGAATGTGCCTTTCCTTGAGAGATTGCTTGTATCAGATCTAGAAGGTCCAACAAAAATCAGGGTCATTGACGCGCCGAAATTGACAGCATCGGTGTACTTGTCTGCCAAATTCTCCGAACTCTTTATTGGATCCGTAATTGTTCAGGTACAGCACCCATCTTCTTCTCCGTCTTCTTGAAATTCACACTTTTAAATTTCTTCTTGATGTATTTATGATCGTATTCCAGAAAATGATTCCCACAAGCTTGACCCAGTCCATGCGCACAGTGAAGATCTTAGCACTAAAATCTATCGGCCCCAATCTGGATCAAGTTGTTGGATTCCTTACATGCTTTCCGTGCACGGAGAAGCTACTCATCGAGGTGAAACTTCTTTCCTATAAGTAAACGGAAATCACAACGTACGTCAATTTTTTTGTAATTTTCCCAAATTACGATGACAAGTGTAGTGTTCAAAACTGCATCTACGCACTGCACCGAAAGAAATGTTTTTAGTATTTTTTTCTCACGTGATCACCTGCATCGTTTTTATGCTATACTACTATAGTAGCCTAGGCTAGTCATAGTGCAAAGTAACTTAGACTACTCCAGTAACTCTATGGTTACCCTAAGAGCAAGTACTACCTCCGTCCTGGTTTACTCTTCCAATTTTGTAGTATCAAAATTTGACCATAGATTTAACTGACAAAATGTTAATGCATGTCACTAAGAACTATATCGTTGGATTCGTATTTGAAAATAATTTCAAATGGTGTAATTTTTAGTGACATGCATTGGCATTTTCTTAGGTAAATATATGGTCAAAATTTTATACTAAATACGAGGTAGTATTCCCTCCGTCCCAAAATTATTGTCTTACATTCGTTCAGATATGGATGTATCTAACACTAAAATGTAACTAGATACATCCGTATTTAGACAAATTTAAGACAAGAATTTTGGGACGGAGGGAGTACAAAAGTGGGCTATGTAGGCCAAAACATGTGCCAAATTCACTTGTGATGCATTTGGCATCGATGCCCCTCCATTGCTCACCTGGTGCCCCAATCTGGATCACCTACTTTGCTCCGGTGCCAAATTAACTCACGCAACGAAAAAACACTGCGTGGGAGAGAGAGAGGACTAAGGCAATAAAAAAACACTTGTTTGGGAGAGTGAGAGGCTGGTGTAGTTGGTTTGATTGATTTGTTTATACATGTGGGTCTGTGTGCACAGCGGTGCCAACTCTCTCACATCGCGAGAGCGGTGCCAAAATCTTTTGATTTGACATCACTGCATATTATGTGGAATACTTTTGCGAAATATGGCATCGGCCACATAGTGGAAGGCACAAATGCCCAAGCTCTTCACGTGCTCCTAGTTAAATGAGAGGAAACAGAGAGAGAGAGAGAGAGAGAGAGAGAGAGAGAGAGAGAGAGAGAGAGTGAAAGAATATCACTAGCCAGCCAACCCTATCGTATGAGCGAATGATATTGGTACCTCTTAATGACACGGCAATCTTATGCAGCCAGCTGCTCTAATATGTTCTCTTCTTTTGCAGATAAAAAAAGACCCGAAAGTGAAAAATGTGATGCACTATAACAATCTCATCGAATGCCTTGATCTCCATCTTACAGAAATTGATTTGATCGACTACCGAGGCAGCACATCTGAGATTAAATTGGCCAGGTTCTTTGTTCTGGAGGCAAGTTTGCTCAAGGTAATAAGGTTTGGCGTTCTCTGGCGCAACAATGAATGGCGTGCTGATCTCTGCAAGCATCTAAGCCTAAATGACAAAGTCTCCGCAGAAGCTGAATTTGTTTTTGAAACATCAAGTGGCCAGAGACTTGAAAACTTATTTGCCCATTAGTGACTTGTCAGGGCGGTGGATTTTAGTTTGTACGATAATGCTGCATCCACCTAAAGTAACAAAAGTTCTTACGTAAACTTCCTAGTAATTCCCTCTTCGTAGGTGCAGCATTACTCCTAACATTTGTAATATTGGTTTGAAACTTGTAATATTGTCGTGTCCTATTCCTGCATTTTCAAAATCCTGCGAATCAAACAGGTCCTGAGTTGGTGATGATGTTGTGCCTCCCATCTTTCACCAATAGCCATCGGATCTAGATCTGACGCATACAAACCAAGCTTCTCCATTTTTGCAAAAAGATGCCCGCACTTGTTCCCTATTTACAAACAACTCCTTGTCTCTCACAATCAGCCTTATCTCCTCCCCACCACATCTAGAAGGCCGTGGAAAAATCTGGCAAGATGGCCGCTGCCGGAGCCGTCCACCCCCAATCTTGGTGTTCCGTGCAATGCACGAGCATCTACGCACGGGAAATTATGTCAAACAAGGCTAGTTGTAAGCAGGCTAGCTCTACAGCCATGATGATAGTGACTGCAGACGGTGAGGCTGACTATGGTATGCCGAACACGGCGCCTATACTCAGGTGTCATCTCTGGCGCGGGGTCTTGTCACTTCACTGTGAGGAGCAGCACATAATAATTTGACCAACGGGTAGTACAGTGCTAGTACTCCTACTACTACATTGGTAGTACTACTACTAGTACTAGTAGCACCACCGTCTGGATTTAGGAGTACTACCACGTCCATCTGGATTTTAGTATTTGACTAGCAATATCTAGTAATGCATGTCACAAAAAATGTACTACTCCCTCTGTAAATAAATACATGGTGTTTTATTCCTATCGGCGTGAGAACTTAATGTTTTTTTTCTAACTAGAGTACTAATAGGATTACATGCAATGAACTAAACACTGCATGTCATGTTTGGTAGTCTCAAGTCATTGAAAGCATGCACGGCCCACATCTCTCATTGGTTGATATGTCACGAAATAAGAAACAAGGAGGGAGTTAATGCACCGTGCCTAAGTGTTTTGGGATTATTTGGTTTTCGTAAGGTGGCTTACACAACATTTTTGTTTACATGCATTAACATTTTATTAGTTAAATCAAAGGTCAAAACTTGGCGCAAAATGCAAATGGAACCAATAAACCAGTAAACATCAAACTTCTCTCGTTTGGCCCCAACTAGAGGTCCGGTGAGATGACTATACTGCACCGGCACGGAGGGGGACGCGACTTCATTGACTTATGGCAACTGCCTTTGGATGAATGACACGTGGGCCCAGGGAGTGGCTGGCCCACCTATCATACAGTCAAAGGCAGGTGTAGTAGAGGGCCAAGGAGTAGTACGAAATCCTACGCACCTACGCACGCTAACCAAGGGCAAGAGTGATCACTCGAATCACAAGATCAGTTGACTAGAAGCTAAGCTAGACCCATGGAGGCGATGAGCGCGAGCATCAGCCGGCTGTGCCAGATGGTCCACGATGCCGGCCTACGGCCCGGCACCGAGGAATGTCTCCAGGTAGTATTGCTTGAGGCCGCCAGGGTGAGGGGCCGCTTGGACGACAGCTTCGTCTCCTTGTTCGACGAGGTCCTCGTTTGTTTCCTCGACAAGTTCATCGTCGTCAAGAAGCTCACGGACGACTTTGACGTAAGCCTCCAGCCGACGCGCCCAGGCTCTGCGATGCTCGCCACCCTCCACGGCCACTATGGCGACAACCTCTTGGACGCACTGGTGGCCCTGCGACTGCCCACCGTCGCGCCGGAGAATGTCCACCTCAAGGCCGCGCTCGCCACGCAGCGCCTGGCGCAGCAAGACACCATCGACATAATCACACATGTCTACATGCAAATCGTCCACAAGGACTACTACATGCAAGAGGAGGACGATAGGACGCTGGCCTTCTTGGACCGCAGGGCAACCTTGGACGGGGCTGTTTAGAAGCACGTTGAGCTCGCCGCCAACGCCGCTGCTCATCACACGTCGGTTGGTGACCCGGCGCACTAGGGCGTGAGGATGTCGTTGATGGATCTGTATGTATTTTTATCTTTCCGTCAAATCCATGTAGTAGTATATGATACTACAGTAATTATCTTACGTTTCGCATCAACTTCATAATTTTCGTACGTACTCCATGCATGAACGGCGCCAGAACCAAACTTCTCATTACTCTAGGCAAAATCGTTATTTTATATCTATCGGTCGCGCCATGGAGCAGAACCAAATTTTGCAAGTGACGAGTTCAAAAGGAAAAGTCTGTCGTGTTTGCGTCGCACCCCCACACGGTTGGTTCGGCATGCCGCTCAAGCGGGAATGCGTGTGGTGTTGCATTTTCACTTACAAGTGGGACCGCAGTTGAGCAAACCGACTATCGCCAAACCCCCACCCCGCCCACCGCGCGATGGCTGAGAAAACAGGAGGGAGAAGAGATGGATGTAGCATGGACTCCAAGAAAATTGGTGTCGGATGGGACTCGTGTGGGTGGCGTGTGCCGTACTGCTAGACGTGAATGCTAATTATGGCCCATGCCACCCCACTATATCGAGCCTATATCGAGGTACGTAGAACAAATTTCCTGCAGTCCGTGCTCATCCCTCCTCTATCTCTCTTCTCAGCTAGCCAGCGGACGCGCGGAGCCCATCGTCTGTTTGCTCACATGCGGCCCCACATGTCAGTGAAAACGCAAGAGGACCCACTGAACCTGCACATCTTTCACCTCGACGTGCTGGTGATGAAAAACAAATCCAATAAAGATCATCGGTGGCCATTTTTGGAGTTACTCAAGAGTAGTAAGATTCTATTTACAGTTTAACCCAAGATGCACATCTCGTGGCTTCAACTACCACTCTATTTTCTTTCATGACACGACCTGGATGCTGGATGTCCCACATGTCGGCAAAAGGAGGAAGAACCCGACCAAATCTTCGGTTGTGCTCTCGAATTAGACTAGTTGTGCTAACTTAATAATTTTATTGTGTACTCCCTCCGTTCCAAAATACTTGACTTCCATTTGTCCAAAAAATGGATGTACCTATATACTAAAACATGTCTAGATACATATATATATATATTGACAAATAGAAGGCATGTATTGTGCAACGGAGGGAGTAGAATGGATGCAAGTTTTTGTATTGGGAAGAAGAGTACATCCATATATTGACAGAGCGCAATTTAGTAGATGTTCTGATGAGGACATCAATACAATTGTTACACCCACAGCCCCTACTGCTATACATACTGGACCAATTACTAGAGCTCGTGCACGCCAACTAAATTACCAGGTACTTTCGTTTCTTGGTAATGATTCTAATGTTCATGAGAATATGATGCTGCCTAAATTGGATACATTTGTTTTGTTTACGAATGAAGGGCCTAGCTTGGAGAAGGATGAACATTGGAGCAAGAACAAGCGTGGAGATGATGGCATGCGCAAGGGGAACAAGAACGGAGTTACAAGTGATGATTTCAGGACTTTGAAGCCACCATAATGGGTGCATGAAGCCTTGGACGAAATATACAAGATGCCACTTCATAAATTTCGTCCCGAGGCTATTTTAGGTGCTGCGTCACCTTATTATTGGGCCAGGCCCATGTAATTTCGAAATACATAAGTATAGGCTATTTTTAGAGTCCGTATGTGTGGGGAAACAAGAGATAGGGTTGATTTCGGACCCCTCCACCAAGGGCCACGAAATTCCCCCCTCTTCCTCCATATATACAGCCCTTAGGGCATCGTTTAGACTTTGGGTTTTGTTTAGATTAAAAAGTTCGCCATAGCTGCAACTTCGCGTACTTCGTTTGTGTTCAACGACCAGACAAAGGCGTCACAGAACCCCACCTTGATCAATAAAGCTTTCATCTTATATTCGCAATATCTAGATTGCAATCTCAGTTTCTTGCTTGTTCTTCGTTTGCTCGCAGGAAACAGACCCTCGTGGTCAGGTTGATCGTGCTCCGGCGTGGTCAATAACCTCTCGGAGTTGGTTTAGCGATTGCTAAGGCGCGACGTCCTCGCACGTTCGTAGTCGGATCGTCAAAGTCGACTTCCACCAAAGCGATATCCATCATCTCATCGAAAGACGGGACACCTTTGCCTCTATCACTGGGAGAATTTATCGAACAAGGAGCTTCATGATAAGTTTCAGCAAATGATGACTGAACAGGTGTAAGATGTGCTGAACAATTTTGAAGAGGCCATGGAGAAGATCACTGGCCTTGAGAAGACGTTCGAAACAAAGCTCGATAACAAGTTTAATGAATTGCTCGCGTGTCTTCCACCACCACCACCCGCTGCACCTAACGCACCTCTCCAACAACAACAACAACGACTACCTCCACGTCGCGAAGCAGACCTCCGCCGAGCAAGCCGTGTTCCTCTTGCGTTTGGCCAAACTGTTGGTGCTGCTGTTGATACTTCTGTGGCTCCTGCTGCTGATGCGGAGGAGGATGATTATGTGGGAGATTATGAGGATGAGGTTGATCAAAATCAACACTACGTGCAGCCACCTGTACCACCACCAGCAGGTCGACCTCAGGTATATATTCGTAATGGTAGGCCTGCACCACCACCTCAGGTACGAGATGATGTCCATATTCCTAAACTGAAATTGAATATTCCACCATTTGAGGGTAGATATGTTCCTGATATATATCTTACTTGGGAGTTAGAAACTGAACAACGATTTACATGTTTACAATATCCTGAGGAGAGATGAGTTGCTGCTGCCGTTTGTGCTTTCACTAGTTTTGCATGTGTATGGTGGTCTGAACATTGTAGATTATATCCTATTCCAACTACTTGGGTTGCTTTGAAAACTGCTATGCGTACGCGTTGGGTTCCACCATATTATCAACGTGAATTGCTTCAAAAATTGCAGCGTTTAAGACAAGGGAAAAATTCTGTAGAAGAATATTATCAGGAATTACAAACTGGCATGATTAGATGTGGTATTGTTGAGGAGAATGAAGCTATGCTTGCACGTTTTCTGGGTGGATTAAATAGAGAGATTCAGACCATTCTAGACTATAAGGAGTATACTAATATCACTCGTTTATTCCATCTTGCTTGTAAAGCTGAACGTGAAGTGCAGGATCGACAAGCATTGGGGCGAACTAACTTTTCTGCAGGCCGACCTTCATCATGGACACCGCGTGCATCTTCTACTTCAACTGCACCAGCACCTCAGTTAGGTGCCTCCTCAAGTCGTGATACAAGAAAACAGGCACAACCACCATTATCTGCCAAGAGCGCACCTGCTGGGCCTGCACGGAGTTCTTCTTCTTCCATGGCATCAACAGGGCACACAAGTGATATTATTTGTCGTCGTTGTAAGGGAGGAGATCATTATGCGAGAGAATGCAAATCTCCGCGTGTGATGATTGCTACCGCGGATGGTGGATATGAGTCCGCTAGTGACTATGATGAGGAGACATTGGCTCTTATTACACGTGAAGAACATGGTGGAGATGATTCTGATCATGAGACGCAATACATGGCTCCTGAAGACGCTGACAGGTATGAATGTTTAGTCGCTCAACATGTTTTGAGTGTGCAGGTCACACAAGCTGAGCAAAATCAGAGGCACAATTTGTTCCATACCAAGGGAGTTGTGAAGGAACGTTCTGTGCGCGTCATAATAGACGAAGGGAGCTGCAACAACTTGGCTAGCATGGAGATTCGGGTAGCCACGCTCCGTTTAGGCCCAAAATTTTTCGAAAACGCATTTTTCGAAAAATTTTCTGGCTATCCTATTTTTAGGTGTTTCTGAGTGTTTTGAGACAGGTGCCATTATAGGAAGTTTTTTTTGACCCGTTTCCAGTTTTTGGGTCCGGGCAGTCGAAAAAAAAAATTCGAACAAAAAAAAATTTCATGCCCATCCTGTCAGTTTGACCTAGGAAGAGTTTTGAGACACTCGCCATTATAGTGCTTTTTCGCAAAAAAAAAAGCAGCGCAAAAAAAAAAGAGCGCAAAAAAAAAGAGAGCGAAAAGAAAAATTTCAGAGTGTGCTTTTCCCTTGTTTACGTGCCGCGCCGTGATTTTGTTGGTGTTCTAGGCTCGCGTCTCTAGCACAGTCTAGCCTAGGACCAGCACAGTACCGTCGTTGAGCGTTTATTCAACTTTGCATCTCTGAATTGATTATTGCTGACCCTTTTTGCTACCATACTATAAGCCTTCCCAGCTCCACATACATCTACGTCGTGTGTTTGACTCTCCCTGGTAATCGCTCTATCCAAGCTTTGAGAGTTTTTGACTACAACGGTTGCCGATCACCGCCTGCTGCTGCGTAAGAACTGGTAAGAATTTGAGATTTGCTTGACGGATTTGTGATACACCACCACCACTTCTTAGTAGTCTGTAGGATCATATTCTTGTGTGTTTCTATTGCTGCTAACCATGCCAGGATCACAAGCCGACGAGATTGACTGGGAGAATTTATCGAACAAGGAGCTTCATGATAAGTTTCAGCAAATGATGACTGAACAGGTGCAAGATGTGCTGAACAATTTTGAAGAGGCCATGGAGAAGATCACTGGCCTTGAGAAGACGTTCGAAACAAAGCTCGATAACAAGTTTAATGAATTGCTCGCGCGTCTTCCACCACGACCACCCGCTGCACCTAACGCACCTCTCCAACAACAACAACAACGACTACCTCCACGTCGCGAAGCAGACCTCCGCCGAGCAAGCCGTGTTCCTCTTGCGTTTGGCCAAACTGTTGGTGCTGCTGTTGATACTTCTGTGGCTCCTGCTGCTGATGCGGAGGAGGATGATTATGTGGGAGATTATGAGGATGAGGTTGATCAAAATCAACACTACATGCAGCCACCTGTACCACCACCAGCAGGTCGACCTCAGGTATATATTCGTAATGGTAGGCCTGCACCACCACCTCAGGTACGAGATGATGTCCATATTCCTAAACTGAAATTGAATATTCCACCATTTGAGGGTAGATATGTTCCTGATATATATCTTACTTGGGAGTTAGAAACTGAACAACGATTTACATGTTTACAATATCCTGAGGAGAGACGAGTTGCTGCTGCTGTTTGTGCTTTCACTAGTTTTGCATGTGTATGGTGGTCTGAACATGTAGATTATATCCTATTCCAACTACTTGGGCTGCTTTGAAAACTGCTATGCGTACGCGTTGGGTTCCACCATATTATCAACGTGAATTGCTTCAAAAATTGCAGCGTTTAAGACAAGGAAAAAATTCTGTAGAAGAATATTATCAGGAATTACAAACTGGCATGATTCGATGTGGTATTGTTGAGGAGAATGAAGCTATGCTTGCACGTTTTCTGGGTGGATTAAATAGAGAGATTCAGACCATTCTAGACTATAAGGAGTATACTAATATCACTCGTTTATTCCATCTTGCTTGTAAAGCTGAACGTGAAGTGCAGGATCGACAAGCATTGGCGCGAACTAACTTTTCTGCAGGCCGACCTTCCTCATGGACGCCGCGTGCATCATCTACTTCAACTGCACCAGCACCTCAATCAGGTGCCTCCTACAGCCGTGATACAAGAAAACAGGAACAACCACCATTATCTGCCAAGAGCGCACCTGCGGGGCCTGCACAGCGTTCTTCTTCTTCCATGGCATCAACAGGGCACACAAGTGCTATTATTTGTCGTCGTTGTAAGGGAGGAGGTCATTATGCGAGGGAATGCAAATCTCCGCGTGTGATGATTGCTACCGCGGATGGTGGATATGAGTCCGCTAGTGACTATGATGAGGAGACATTGGCTCTTATTACACGTGAAGAACATGGTGGAGATGATTCTGATCATGAGACGCAATACATGGCTCCTGAAGACGCTGACAGGTATGAATGTTTAGTTGCTCAACGTGTTTTGAGTGTGCAGGTCACACAAGCTGAGCAAAATCAGAGGCACAATTTGTTCCATACCAAGGGAGTTGTGAAGGAACGTTCTGTGCGCGTCATAATAGACGGAGGGAGCTGCAACAACTTGGCTAGCATGGAGATGGTGGAGAAGCTTTCTCTCACCACAAGACCACATCCACATCCTTACTACATCCAATGGTTCAACAACAGCGGCAAGGTTAAGGTAACACGTACTGTTCGTGTGCATTTTAGTATCTCTACATATGCTGATTATGTTGATTGTGATGTGGTACCTATGCAAGCATGTTCCTTATTACTTGGTAGACCATGGCAATTTGATAAAAATTCTGTACACCATGGTAGAAACAATCACTATCCTCTTGTTCATAAGGATAAAAATATTACTTTGCTTCCTATGACTCCTGATTCCATTTTGAAAGATGATATTAATAGAGCTAATAAAGCACAACAGGAGAAGAATAAGAGTGAAAATCAGATTGTGGCAAAAGAATTTGAGCAACAAATGAAGCCTAACAATAAACCATCTAGTGTTGCTTCTGAAATTAAATTGAAAAGTGCATGTTTATTTGCCACCAAATCTGATATTGATGAGCTAGATTTCAGCAAATCTGTTTGCTATGCTTTTGTGTGCAAAGAGGCATTATTTTCATTCGAGGACGTGCCTTCCTCTTTGCCTCCTGCTGTCACTAACATTTTGCAGGAGTTCGCTGACGTTTTTCCACAAGACGTGCCACCGGGATTACCGCCTATTCGAGGGATTGAGCATCAGATCGACTTAATTCCCGGTGCTTCACTGCCAAACCGTGCACCATACCATACCAATCCAGAGGAGACGAAGGAGATTATGCGTCAAGTACAAGAGCTTCTCGACAAAGGTTATATACGCGAATCCCTTAGTCCTTGTGCTGTTCCTATTATTCTAGTGCCGAAAAAGGATGGTACATCACGTATGTGTGTTGATTGTAGAGGCATTAATAATATTACTATTCGTTATCGTCATCCTATTCCTAGGCTAGATGATATGCTTGATGAATTGAGTGGCTCTACAGTATTCTCCAAAGTTGATTTGCGTAGTGGCTACCATCAAATTCGTATGAAATTGGGAGATGAATGGAAAACAGCATTTAAAACTAAGTTTGGATTATATGAGTGGTTAGTTGATAGAGGCAAAGGTGTCCCGTCTTTCGATGAGATGGTGGATTTCGCTTTGGTGGAAGTCGACTTTGACGATCCGACTACGAACGTGCGAGGACGTCGCGCCTTAGCAATCGCTAAACCAACTCCGAGAGGTTATTGACCACGCCGGAGCACGATCAACCTGACCACGAAGGTCTGTTTCCTGCGAGCAAACGAAGAACAAGCAAGAAACTAAGATTGCAATCTGGATATTGCGAATATAAGATGAAAGCTTTATTGATCAAGGTGGGGTTCTGTGACGCCTTTGTCTGGTCGTTGAACACAAACGAAGTACGCGAAGTTGCAGCTATGGCGAACTTTTAATCTAAACAAAACCCAAAGTCTAAACGATGCCCTAAGGGCTGTATATATGGAGGAAGAGGGGGGGGGAATTTCGTGGCCCTTGGTGGAGGGGTCCGAAATCAACCCTATCTCTTGTTTCCCCACACATACGGACTCTAAAAATAGCCTATACTTATGTATTTCGAAATTACATGGGCCTGGCCCAATAATAAGGTGACGCAGCACCTAAAATAGCCTCGGGACGAAATTTATGAAGTGGCATCTTGTATATTTCGTCCAAGGCTTCATGCACCCATTATGGTTGCTTCAAAGTCCTGAAATCATCACTTGTAACTCCGTTATTGTTCCCCTTGCGCATGCCATCATCTCCATGCTTGTTCTTGCTCCAATGTTCATCCTTCTCCAAGCTAGGCCCTTCATTTGTAAGCAAAACAAATGTATCCAATTTAGGCAGCATCATATTCTCATGAACATTAGAATCATTACCAAGAAACGAAAGTACCTGGTAATTTAGTTGGCGTGCACGAGCTCTAGTAATTGGTCCAGTATGTATAGCAGCAGGGGCTGTGGGTGTAACAATTGTATTGATGTCCTCATCAGTAAATGTTCCAAATGTTCTTCCAAAGATCTGCTATAAATCAATATGTCATCAAAGTAAACTACCACAAATCGTCCAATGAAAGCACGTAAAACTTCGTTCATTAATCTCATGAAAGTACTAGGTGCATTAGTTAACCCAAAAGGCATGACTAACCACTCATATAATCCAAACTTAGTTTTAAATGCTGTTTTCCATTCATCTCCCAATTTCATACGAATTTGATGGTAGCCACTACGCAAATCAACTTTGGAGAATATTGTAGAGCCACTCAATTCATCAAGCATATCATCTAGCCTAGGAATAGGATGACGATAACGAATAGTAATATTATTAATGCCTCTACAATCAACACACATACGTGATGTACCATCCTTTTTCGGCACTAGAATAATAGGAACAGCACAAGGACTAAGGGATTCGCGTATATAACCTTTGTCGAGAAGCTCTTGTACTTGACGCATAATCTCCTTCGTCTCCTCTGGATTGGTACGGTATGGTGCACGGTTTGGCAGTGAAGCACCGGGAATTAAGTCAATCTGATGCTCAATCCCTCGAATAGGCGGTAATCCCGGTGGCACGTCTTGTGGAAAAACGTCAGCGAACTCCTTAACCTTGCCGCTGTTGTTGAACCATTGGATGTAGTAAGGATGTGGATGTGGTCTTGTGGTGAGAGAAAGCTTCTCCACCATCTCAATGCTAGCCAAGTTGTTGCAGCTCCCTCCGTCTATTATGACGCGCACAGAACGTTCCTTCACAACTCCCTTGGTATGGAACAAATTGTGCCTCTGATTTTGCTCAGCTTGTGTGACCTGCACACTCAAAACACGTTGAGCAACTAAACATTCATACCTGTCAGCGTCTTCAGGAGCCATGTATTGCGTCTCATGATCAGAATCATCTCCACCATGTTCTTCACGTGTAATAAGAGCCAATGTCTCCTCATCATAGTCACTAGCGGACTCATATCCACCATCCGCGGTAGCAATCATCACACGCGGAGATTTGCATTCCCTCGCATAATGACCTCCTCCCTTACAACGACGACAAATAATATCACTTGTGTGCCCTGTTGATGCCATGGAAGAAGAAGAACGCTGTGCAGGACCCGCAGGTGCGCTCTTGGAAGATAATGGTGGTTGTGCCTGTTTTCTTGTATCACGGCTGGAGGTGGCACCGGATGGAGGTGCTGGTGCAGTTGAAGTAGAAGATGCACGCGGTGTCCATGATGAAGGTCGGCCTGCAGAAAAGTTAGTTCGCCCCAATGCTTGTCGATCCTGCACTTCACGTTCAGCTTTACAAGCAAGATGGAATAAACGAGTGATATTAGTATACTCCTTATAGTCTAGAATGGTCTGAATCTCTCTATTTAATCCACCGAGAAAACGTGCAAGCATAGCTTCATTCTCCTCAACAATACCACATCTAATCATGCCAGTTTGTAATTCCTGATAATATTCTTCTACAGAATTTTTCCCTTGTCTTAAACGCTGCAATTTTTGAAGCAATTCACGTTGATAATATGGTGGAACCCAACGCGTACGCATAGCAGTTTTCAAAGCAGCCCAAGTAGTTGGAATAGGATATAATCTACAATGTTCAGACCACCATACACATGCAAAACTAGTGAAAGCACAAACAGCAGCAGCAACTCGTCTCTCCTCAGGATATTGTAAACATGTAAATCGTTGTTCAGTTTCTAACTCCCAAGTAAGATATATATCAGGAACATATCTACCCTCAAATGGTGGAATATTCAATTTCAGTTTAGGAATATGGACATCATCTCGTACCTGAGGTGGTGGTGCAGGCCTACCATTACGAATATATACCTGAGGTCGACCTGCTGGTGGTGGTGCAGGTGGCTGCACGTAGTGCTGATTTTGATCAACCTCATCCTCATAATCTCCCACATAATCATCCTCCTCCGCATCAGCAGCAGGAGCCACAGAAGTATCAACAGCAGCACCAACAGTTTGGCCAAACGCAAGAGGAACACGACTCGCTCGGCGAAGGTCTATTTCGCGATGTGGAGGTAGTCGTTGTTGTTGTTGTTGGAGAGGTGCGTTAGGTGCAGCGGGTGGTGGTGGTGGAAGACGCGCGAGCAATTCATTAAACTTGTCATCGAGCTTTGTTTCGAACGTCTTCTCAAGGCCAGTGATCTTGATGAGGACATCAATACAATTGTTACACCCACAGCCCATGCTGCTATACATACTGGACCAATTACTAGAGCTCGTGCACGCCAACTAAATTACCAGGTACTTTCGTTTCTTGGTAATGATTCTAATGTTCATGAGAATATGATGTTGCCTAAATTGGATACATTTGTTTTGCTTACAAATGAAGGGCCTAGCTTGGAGAAGGATGAACATTGCAGCAAGAACAAGCATGGAGATGATGGCATGCGCAAGGGGAACAAGAACGGAGTTACAAGTGATGATTTCAGGACTTTGAAGCCACCATAATGGGTGCATGAAGCCTTGGACGAAATATACAAGATGCCACTTCATAAATTTCGTTCCGAGGCTATTTTAGGTGCTGCGTCACCTTATTATTGGGCCAGGCCCATGTAATTTCGAAATACATAAGTATAGGCTATTTTTAGAGTCCGTATGTGTGGGGAAACAAGAGATAGGGTTGATTTCGGACCCCTCCACCAAGGGCCACGAAATTCCCCCCCTCTTCCTCCATATATACAGCCCTTAGGGCATCGTTTAGACTTTGGGTTTTGTTTAGATTAAAAGTTCGCCATAGCTGCAACTTCGCGTACTTTGTTTGTGTTCAACGACCAGACAAAGGCGTCACAGAACCCCACCTTGATCAATAAAGCTTTCATCTTATATTCGCAATATCCAGATTGCAATCTTAGTTTCTTGCTTGTTCTTCGTTTGCTCGCAGGAAACAGACCCTCGTGGTCAGGTTGATCGTGCTCCGGCGTGGTCAATAACCTCTCGGAGTTGGTTTAGCGATTGCTAAGGCGCGACGTCCTCGCACGTTCGTAGTCGGATCGTCAGAGTCGACTTCCACCAAAGCGAAATCCACCATCTCATCGAAAGACGGGACACCTTTGCCTCTATCAATAATGGGTGCATGAAGCCTTGGACGAAATATACAAGACGCCACTTCATAAATTTCGTCCCGAGGCTATTTTAGGTGCTGCGTCACCTTATTATTGGGCCAGGCCCATGTAATTTCGAAATACATAAGTATAGGCTATTTTTAGAGTCCGTATGTGTGGGGAAACAAGAGATAGGGTTGATTTCGGACCCCTCCACCAAGGGCCACGAAATTCCCCCCCTCTTCCTCCATATATACAGCCCTTAGGGCATCGTTTAGACTTTGGGTTTTGTTTAGATTAAAAGTTCGCCATAGCTGCAACTTCGCGTACTTCGTTTGTGTTCAACGACCAGACAAAGGCGTCACAGAACCCCACCTTGATCAATAAAGCTTTCATCTTATATTCGCAATATCCAGATTGCAATCTTAGTTTCTTGCTTGTTCTTCGTTTGCTCGCAGGAAACAGACCCTCGTGGTCAGGTTGATTGTGCTCCGGCGTGGTCAATAACCTCTCGAAGTTGGTTTAGCGATTGCTAAGGCGCGACGTCCTCGCACGTTCGTAGTCGGATCGTCAAAGTCGACTTCCACCAAAGCGATATCCATCATCTCATCGAAAGACGGGACACCTCTGCCTCTATCATGTTCTATCACTTTTAGCTAGCACAGAGGCTAGAGATGAGATTAGTGCACTTGTTGATAGAGGCGGGGTGTCCCAATCTTTCGATGAGATGATAACTATCGATTTGGTGAAGATGACTTTGACGATCCGACTACAAACGTGCACGACGTTGCGCCTTAGCAATCGCTAAACCAACTTCGAGAGGTTATTGACCACGCCGGAGCACAATCTACCTGACCACGAAGGTCTATTCCTGCAAGCAATCGAAGAACAAGCAAGAATATGATAAAAGTAATCTGAATATTGCGAGTATATATGAAGTATTGATAGATAAAGGTGGGGATCCGTAAGCGGTCTTGGTCTGGTCGTTGGACACAAACGAAGTACACGAAGTTGCAATGGCTAACTTTTAACTAAACAAATCCCAAGGGAAAAGCTACTAGATGGGTCTACTTATATAGGAGCAAGGGGTGGCGGCCAAGGATGTGGGAGGACGTCCCAAGGCAGCCTAAAACTAACCCTAGGTCGTACAAGGCCAATGGGCCCAAGTGGAGGTGACATAACACCTTTGGACTTGTAGTTTGACTCGGATTCTGGTGCAGCGTCAGATTGTTTCGTCCATAACTCAACGCTCAGGACGTATTTTAAGGTGATTCCAATTGGGTTGGAAAGATCATGAAATCTACTTTCAACAAAAAAAGAATCACCCAATTCGGAGTCCGTATGAAAAAGTTGTTGGCGTTTTGAGTCAGGTATGTCTGTGCAGTCCGAATCTGAATCCAGAACGTGGGAGACTTGGACTCTATCTTCTCTTGGCCCAAAAGTGACGTGAGAGGAGTTTTTGAACAGCACCTAAACTTCTCCTTTTCCCTTATCTTCATATGTGGATTGTACAAATGTCTCATACACCTGCAATTAGACAAAACACAAAAGTATGTGAAGTATTTTTGTTCTGGATAACATAAATAGATTATTGAATAGTTTGCACTAGAAATCACCTGACAAATATGCATGTATGCAATATTTTTGGTCTTATCCAAGGTAGTGATGTCCTCATCATCCTTCCCTTCTTGAAAACAAAGCCGTCCTCGGCGTTGCTTAATCTGAAATGTGGCTAACAAAACAGACAAACTGTACATGTTGTATATGTATATGTCATCTGATAGAGGCAAAGGTGTCCCGTCTTTCGATGAGATGGTGGATTTCGCTTTGGTGGAAGTCGACTTTGACGATCCGACTACGAGCGTGCGAGGACGTCGCGCCTTAGCAATCGCTAAACCAACTCCGAGAGGTTATTGACCACGCCGGAGCACGATCAACCTGACCACGAGGGTCTGTTTCCTGCGAGCAAACGAAGAACAAGCAAGAAACTAAGATTGCAATCTGGATATTGCGAATATAAGATGAAAGCTTTATTTATCAAGGTGGGGTTCTGTGACGCCTTTGTCTGGTCGTTGAACACAAACGAAGTACGCGAAGTTGCAGCTATGGCGAACTTTTAATCTAAACAAAACCCAAAGTCTAAACGATGCCCTAAGGGCTGTATATATGGAGGAAGAGGGGGGGAATTTCGTGGCCCTTGGTGGAGGGGTCCGAAATCAACCCTATCTCTTGTTTCCCCACACATACGGACTCTAAAAATAGCCTATAC
>NW_025229196.1:26024-26575 GCF_018294505.1 Triticum aestivum | reverse complement strand
ATCTCTTTCGAAGTATCAGGGTTTCATACGGATCCTTGTCTGTTACAAAGGGATTTCAATTTTTTTGAACTTATATGAACTCCATCATTTTTCTATGCTCAAAATGCACCATTCAAAGCCACATCATTAATTTTCAACCCTTTCTGACTTCATTTGTTATTTTTCATGCATTTACTGATTATTTTGAGCTATAAGACCCTGAAATTGGAAAGCATTTCAAATAAACTCTGAAAAGGTTGAATGTTGGCATGGTATCATCATTTGACCCACATAGCATGTGCAAGAATGTAGAGAGGGTTACGGCAAAAACTGGATGCACTTCGTGTATAAAATGGACAATCTCTTTCGAAGTATCAGGGTTTCATACGGAAACTCGTCTGTTACAAAGGGGTTTCATTTTTTTGAACTTATTTGAACTCCATAGTTTTTCTGTGCTCAAAATGCACCATTCAAAGCCACAACATCAATTTTCAACCCTTTCTGACTTCATTTGTTATTTTTCATGCATTTACTAATTATTTTGAGCTATAAGACCCTGAAATTGAAAAGCA
>NW_025229196.1:21657-22514 GCF_018294505.1 Triticum aestivum | reverse complement strand
GAATGTAGAGAGGGTTACGGCAAAAACTGGATGCACTTCGTGTATAAAATGGACAATCTCTTTCGAAGTATCAGGGCTTCATACGGAAACTCGTCTGTTACAAAGGGGTTTCATTTTTTTGAACTTATTTGAACTCCATAGTTTTTCTGTGCTCAAAATGCACCATTCAAAGCCACAACATCAATTTTCAACCCTTTCTGACTTCATTTGTTATTTTTCATGCATTTACTAATTATTTTGAGCTATAAGACCCTGAAATTGAAAAGCATTTCAAATGAACTCTTAAAAGGTTGAAAGTTGGCATGGTATCATCATTTGACCCACATAGCATGTGCAAGAAAGTAGAGAGGGTTACGGCAAAAACTGGATGCACTTCGTGTACAAAACGGACAATCTCTTTCGAAGTATCAGGGTTTCATACGGATCCTTGTCTGTTACAAAGGGATTTCAATTTTTTTGAACTTATATGGACTCCATAGTTTTCTATGCTCAAAATGCACCATTCAAAGCCACATCATTAATTTTCAACCCTTTCTGACTTCATTTGTTATTTTTCATGCATTTACTAATTATTTTGAGCTATAAGACCCTTAAATTGGAAAGCATTTCAAATGAACTCTGAAAAGGTTGAAAGTTGGCATGGTATCATCATTTGACCCACATAGCATGTGCAAGAATGTAGAGAGGGTTACGGCAAAAACTGGATGCACTTCGTGTACAAAACGGACAATCTCTTTCGAAGTATCAGGGTTTCATATGGAAACTCGTCTCTTACAAAGGGGTTTCATTTTTTTTGAACTTATTTGAACTCCATTGTTTTTCTGTGCTCAAAATGCACCATTCAAAGCCACATCATC
>NW_025229196.1:19815-20428 GCF_018294505.1 Triticum aestivum | reverse complement strand
AACCCTTTCTGACTTCATTTGTTATTTTTCATGCATTTACTGGTTATTTTGAGCTATAAGACCCTGAAATTGAAAAGCATTTCAAATGAACTCTGAAAAGGTTGAAAGTTGGCACGGTATCATCATTTGACCCACATAGCATGTGCAAGAATGTAGAGAGGGTTATGGCAAAAACTGGATGCACTTCGTGTACAAAATGGACAATCTCTTTCGAAGTATCAGGGTTTGATACGGAAACTCGTCTGTTACAAAGGGGTTTCATTTTTTTTGAACTTATTTGAACTCCATAGTTTTTCTGTGCTCAAAATGCACCATTCAAACCCACATCATCAATTTTCAACCCTTTGTGACTTCATTTGTTATTTTCATGCATTTACTGATTATTTTGAGCTATAAGACCCTGAAATTGAAAAGCATTTCAAATGAACTCTGAAAAGGTTGAAAGTTGGCATGGTATCATCATTTGACCCACATAGCATGTGCAAGAAAGTAGAGAGGGTTACGGCAAAAACTGGATGCACTTCGTGTACAAAACGGACAATCTCTTTCGAAGTATCAGGGTTTCATACGGAAACTCGTCTGTTACAAAGGGGTTTCATTTTTTTGAACTTAT
>NW_025229196.1:18982-19684 GCF_018294505.1 Triticum aestivum | reverse complement strand
CCATAGTTTTTCTGTGCTCAAAATGCACCATTCAAACCCACATCATCAATTTTCAACCCTTTGTGACTTCATTTGTTATTTTCATGCATTTACTGATTATTTTGAGCTATAAGACCCTGAAATTGAAAAGCATGTCAAATGAACTCTGAAAAGGTTGAAAGTTGGCATGGTATCATCATTTGACCCACATAGCATGTGTAAGAAAGTAGAGAGGGTTACGGCAAAAACTGGATGCACTTCGTGTACAAAACAGACAATCTCTTTCGAAGTATCAGGGTTTCATACGGAAACTCGTCTGTTACAAAGGGGTTTCATTTTTTTGAATTTATTTGAACTCCATAGTTTTCTGTGCTCAAAATGCACCATTCAAAGCCACATCATCAATTTTCAACCCTTTCTGACTTCATTTGTTATTTTTCATGCATTTACTGGTTATTTTGAGCTATAAGACCCTGAAATTGAAAAGCATTTCAAATGAACTATGAAAAGGTTGAAAGTTGGCATGGTATCATCATTTGACCCACATAGCAGGTCCAAGAATGTAGAGAGGGTTACGGCAAAAACTGGATGCACTTCGTGTACAAAACAGACAATCTCTTTCGAAGTATCAGGGTTTGATACGGAAACTCGTCTGTTACAAAGGGGTTTCATTTTTTTTGAACTTATTTGAACTCCATAGTTTTTCTGTGCTCAAAATGCACC
>NW_025229196.1:15830-16739 GCF_018294505.1 Triticum aestivum | reverse complement strand
GGGTTTCAATTTTTTTGAACTTATTTGAACTCCATAGTTTTTCTGTGCTCAAAATGCACCATTCAAACCCACATCATCAATTTTCAACCCTTTCTGACTTCATTTGTTATTTTCATGCATTTACTGATTATTTTGAGCTATAAGACCCTGAAATTGAAAAGCATTTCAAATGAACTCTGAAAAGGTTGAAAGTTGGCATGGTATCATCATTTGACCCACATAGCATGTGCAAGAATGTAGAGAGGGTTACGGCAAAAACTGGATGCACTTCGTGTATAAAATGGACAATCTCTTTCGAAGTATCAGGGTTTCATACGGAAACTCGTCTGTTACAAAGGGGTTTCATTTTTTTGAACTTATTTGAACTCCATAGTTTTTCTGTGCTCAAAATGCACCATTCAAAGCCACAACATCAATTTTCAACCCTTTCTAACTTCATTTGTTATTTTTCATGCATTTACTAATTATTTTGAGCTATAAGACCCTGAAATTGAAAAGCATTTCAAATGAACTCTGAAAAGGTTGAAAGTTGGCATGGTATCATCATTTGACCCACATAGCATGTGCAAGAATGTAGAGAGGGTTACGGCAAAAACTGGATGCACTTCCTGTACAAAATGGACAATCTCTTTCGAAGTATCAGGGTTTGATACGGAAACTCGTCTGTTACAAAGGGGTTTCAATTTTTTTGAACTTATTTGAACTCCATAGTTTTTCTGTGCTCAAAATGCACCATTCAAACCCACATCATCAATTTTCAACCCTTTCTGACTTCATTTGTTATTTTCATGCATTTACTGATTATTTTGAGCTATAAGACCCTGAAATTGAAAAGCATTTCAAATGAACTCTGAAAAGGTTGAAAGTTGGCATGGTATCATCATTTGACCCACATAGCATGTGCAAGAA
>NW_025229196.1:12913-13945 GCF_018294505.1 Triticum aestivum | reverse complement strand
TTCATTTGTTATTTTTCATGCATTTACTGATTATTTTGAGCTATAAGACCCTGAAATTGAAAAGCATTTCAAATGAACTCTGAAAAGGTTGAAAGTTGGCATGGTATCATCATTTGACCCACATAGCATGTGCAAGAAAGTAGAGAGGGTTACGGCAAAAACTGGATGCACTTCGTGTACAAAACGGACAATCTCTTTCGAAGTATCAGGGTTTCATACGGAAACTCGTCTGTTACAAAGGGGTTTCATTTTTTTGAACTTATATGAACTCCATAGTTTTTCTATGCTCAAAATGCACCATTCAAAGCCACATCATTAATTTTCAACCCTTTCTGACTTCATTTGTTATTTTTCATGCATTTACTGATTATTTTGAGCTATAAGACCCTGAAATTGGAAAGCATTTCAAATGAACTCTGAAAAGGTTGAAAGTTTGGTATCATCATTTGACCCACATAGCATGTGCAAGAATGTAGAGAGGGTTCCGGCAAAAACTGGATGCACTTCGTGTACAAAACGGATAATCTCTTTCGAAGTATCAGGGTTTCATACGGAAACTTGTCTGTTACAGAGGGATTTCATTTTTTTGAACTTATTTGAACTCCATAGTTTTTCTGTGCTCAAAATGCACCATTCAAAGCCGCATCATCAATTTTTAGCCCTTTCTGACTTCATTTGTTATTTTTCATGCATTTACTGATTATTTTGAGCTATAGACCCTTAAATTGAAAAGCATTTCAAATGAACTCTGAAAAGGTTGAAAGTTGGCATGGTATCATCATTTGACCCGCATAGCATGTGCAAGAAAGTAGAGAGGGTTACGGCAAAAACTGGATGCACTTCGTGTACAAAACGGACAATCTCTTTCGAAGTATCAGGGTTTCATATGGATCCTTGTCTGTTACAAAGGGATTTCAATTTTTTTGAACTTATTTGAACTCCATAGTTTTTCTGTGCTCAAGATGCACCATTCAAAGCCACATCATTAATTTTCAACCCTTTCTGACTTCATTTGTTATTTTCATGCATTTA
>NW_025229196.1:11700-12595 GCF_018294505.1 Triticum aestivum | reverse complement strand
TCATATGGAAACTCGTCTGTTACAAAGGGATTTCAATTTTTTTGAACTTATTTGAACTCCATAGTTTTTCTGTGCTCAAGATGCACCATTCAAAGCCACATCATTAATTTTCAACCCTTTCTGACTTCATTTGTTATTTTCATGCATTTACTGGTTATTTTGAGCTATAAGACCCTGAAATTGAAAAGCATTTCAAATGAACCCTGAAAAGGTTGAAAGTTGGCATGGTATCATCATTTGACCCACATAGCATGTGCAATAAAGTAGAGAGGGTTACGGCAAAAACTGGATGCACTTCGTGTACAAAACGGACAATCTCTTTCGAATTATCAGGGTTTCATACAGAAACTCGTCTGTTACAAAGGGGTTTCATTTTTCTGAACTTATTTGAACTCCATAGTTTTTTTGTGGTCAAAATGCACCATTCAAAGCGACATCATCAATTTTCAACCCTTTCTGACTTCATTTGTAATTTTTCATGCATTTACTGATTATTTTGAGCTATAAGACCTTCAAATTGAAAAGCATTTCAACTGAACTCTGAAAAGGTTGAAAGTTGGCATGGTATCATCATTTGACCCACATAGCATGTGCAAGAAAGTAGAGAGGGTTACGGCAAAAACTGGATGCACTTCGTGTACAAAACGGACAATCTCTTTCGAAGTATCAGGGTTTCATACGGAAACTCGTCTGTTACAAAGGGGTTTCATTTTTTTTGAACTTATTTGAACTCCATAGTTTTTCTGTGCTCAAAATGCACCATTCAAAGCCACATCATCAATTTTCAACCCTTTCTGACTTCATTTGTTATTTTTCATGCATTTACTGGTTATGTTGAGCCATAAGACCCTCAAATTGAAAAGCATTTCAAATGAACTCTGAAAAGGTTGAAAGT
>NW_025229196.1:9954-11044 GCF_018294505.1 Triticum aestivum | reverse complement strand
GCAAAAACTGGATGCACTTCATGTACAAAACGGACAATCTCTTTCGAAGTATCAGGGTTTCATACGGAAACTCGTCTGTTACAAAGGGGTTTCATTTTTTTGAACTTATTTGAACTCCATAGTTTTTCTGTGCTCAAAATGCACCATTCAAAGCCGCATCATCAATTTTCAACCCTTTCTGACTTCATTTGTTATTTTTCATGCATTTACTGATTATTTTGAGCTATAAGACCCTGAAATTGAAAGCATTTCAAATGAACTCTGAAAAGGTTGAAAGTTGGCATGGTATCATCATTGGACGCACATAGCATGTCCAGGAAAGTAGAGAGGGTTACAGCAAAAACTGGATGCACTTCGTGTAAAAAACGGACAATCTCTTTCGAAGTATCAGGGTTTCATACGGAAACTGGTCTGTTACAACGGGATTTCATTTTTTGAACTTATTTGAACTCCATAGTTTTTCTGTGCTCAAAATGCACCATTCAAAGCCACATCATCAATATTCAACCCTTTCTGACTTCTTTTGTTATTTTTCATGCATTTACTAGTTATTTTGAGCTATAAGACCCTGAAATTGAAAAGCATTTCAAATGAACTCTGAAAAGGTTGAAAGTTGGCATGGTATCATCATTTGACCCACATAGCATGTGCAAGAATGTAGAGAGGGTTACGGCAAAAACTGGATGCACTTCGTGTACAAAACGGACAATCTCTTTCGAAGTATCATGGTTTCATATGGAAACTCGTCTGTTACAAAGGGGTTTCATTTTTTTGAACTTATATGAACTCCATAGTTTTTCTATGCTCAATATGCACCATTCAAAGCCACATCATTAATTTTCAACCCTTTCTGACTTCATTTGTTATTTTTCATGCATTTACTGATTATTTTGAGCTATAAGACCCTGAAATTGGAAAGCATTTCGAACTCTGAAAAGGTTGAAAGTTTGGTATCATCATTTGACCCACATAGCATGTGCAAGAAAGTAGAGAGGGTTACGGCAAAAACTGGATGTACTTCGTGTACAAAACGGATAATCTCTTTCGAAGTATCAGGGTTTCATACGGAAACTTGTCTGTTACAGAGGGA
>NW_025229196.1:9071-9944 GCF_018294505.1 Triticum aestivum | reverse complement strand
CATTAATTTTCAACCCTTTCTGACTTCATTTGTTATTTTTCATGCATTTACTGATTATTTTGAGCTATAAGACCCTGAAATTGGAAAGCATTTCAAATGAACTCTGAAAAGGTTGAAAGTTTGGTATCATCATTTGACCCACATAGCATGTGCAAGAAAGTAGAGAGGGTCACGGCAAAAACTGGATGTACTTCGTGTACAAAACGGATAATCTCTTTCGAAGTATCAGGGTTTCATACGGAAACTTGTCTGTTACAGAGGGATTTCATTTTTTTGAACTTATTTGAACTCCATAGTTTTTCTGTGCTCAAAATGCACCATTCAAAGCCGCATCATCAATTTTCAGCCCTTTCTGACTTCATTTGTTATTTTTCATGCATTTACTGATTATTTTGAGCTATAAGACCCTGAAATTGAAAAGCATTTCAAATGAACTCTGAAAAGGTTGAAAGTTGGCATGGTATCATCATATGACCCGCATAGCATGTGCAAGAAAGTAGAGAGGGTTACGGCAAAAACTGGATGTACTTCGTGTACAAAACGGACAATCTCTTTCGAAGTATCAGGCTTTCATATGGATCCTTGTCTGTTACAAAGGGATTTCAATTTTTTTGAACTTATTTGAACTCCATAGTTTTTCTGTGCTCAAGATGCACCATTCAAAGCCACATCATTAATTTTGAACCCTTTCTGACTTGATTTGTTATTTTTCATGCATTTACTGATTATTTTGAGCTATAAGACCCTGAAATTGGAAAGCATTTCAAATGAACTCTGAAAAGGTTGAAAGTTGGCATGGTATCATCATTTGACCCACATAGCATGTGCAAGAATGTAGAGAGGGTTACGGCAAAACCTGGATGCACTTCGTGT
>NW_025229196.1:3091-3953 GCF_018294505.1 Triticum aestivum | reverse complement strand
TGTCCAAGAAAGTAGAGAGGGTTACAGGAAAAACTGGATGCACTTCGTGTACAAAACGGACAATCTCTTTCGAAGTATCAGGGTTTCATACGAAAACTTGTCTGTTACAAAGGGATTTCATTTTTTGAACTTATTTGAACTCCATAGTTTTTCTGTGCTCAAAATGCACCATTCAAAGCCACATCATCAATTTTCAACCCTTTCTGACTTCATTTGTTATTTTTCATGCATTTACTAATTATTTTGAGCTATAAGAATCTGAAATTGAAAAGCATTTCAAATGAACTCTGAAAAGGTTGAAAGTTGGCATGGTATCATCATTTGACCCACATAGCATGTCCAAGAAAGTAGAGAGGGTTACAGCAAAAACTGGATGCACTTCGTGTACAAAACGGACAATCTCTTTCGAAGTATCCACTACTGGAATCAGCTAATTTCCCATCTGCCAGATCTTTGCCGTCTGCTAGCTGACGGCAAAGAAGCTCTTTGCCATCAGCTACACATAAACAGACGGCAAAGAAAAGGCTGACGGCAAACACACTCTTTGCCATCTGCCTGGTCTTTGCCGTCTGCCAGCGGACGGCAAATAATCTTTGCCGTCCGCTGGCGGACGGCAAAGAGTGTGGTGGCCCCACCCCCCGCTCGTTTGAAAAAATCCTAACGGCCCACCTCTTTGCCGTCCGCTAGCGGACGGCAAAGAGGCAGAAAGGCGGACGGCAAAGGCTGGCGGACGGCAAAGAGGGCACTTGCCTAACGGCAGGTACCCCCCGCCCGTTACTCACTTCGTCCTCGCCTCGCCCTTCTCCTCCCACCCCGCCGCCGCCGCCGCCGCCCGCCGCGCGCCGCCGCCCCGTCGCCCCCG
>NW_025229196.1:0-1379 GCF_018294505.1 Triticum aestivum | reverse complement strand
AGAGAATGCTACGATGCAATGATGACAGTATTTGGACGCTTTCTACCCAAAGGCCATGTAATGCCTGCAAACCTGTACCAGTCGGACAAAATCCTCCGTGCACTGAAGATGCCCTATGATAAGATACATGCCTGTGAGAAAGGATGTGTCTTGTTTAGGCTTGACTATGCGGACTTGAACTGTTGTCCCATTTGCAAGTCTTCCAGGTATGTTGTGGTAGACAACGGTATGGGTGAGAAGACACAGACCAAAATCCCCGTTAGTGTTCTTCGGTATATGCCAATCGTACCAAGACTTCAACGTCTTTTCATGGTCGAAGAGACGGCCAGACAGATGACATGGCACAAAACGGGCAAAAGAACCGAACTAGATGCAGATGGAAATCTGATGATTGTACACACATCTGATGGTGTTGCGTGGAAAAAGTTTGATGAATTACATGGTGACAAAGCGGCAGATCCGAGGCATCCTCGAGTCGGCATCAGCACGGATGGGTTCAGTGTGTTTGGTATGACGGCAGCCCAATACATTTGTTGGCCCGTATTTGTCTTTCCACTCAATCTCCCCCCCGGACAGATTATGCAAAGAAAGAACATTTTCCTGACGTTGATAATTCCAGGGCCCAACTATCCGGGGAAAAATATGAATGTGTACATGCAACCGCTTAAGGAAGAATTGCAAGAAGCCTGGGATAATGGGTTCAAGACATACGATGCCTATAGCAAACACAACAAGCTCGTGAGATATAGAGATGAGGGGAAGGCGAGGAAAGGGGAGGACTTTAACCCGAGCCAGGGTCCCATTGATCCAGAGCTGGTGATGATATCTGGTGGCGGGAGGTCCCATGGCTCCATAGCCATTGGAGATGGACTTATCCGTTGTCCTGGCACTCTCCCAGAGATCAAGGCGCGCCAGTCGAGCTCCGCTCCTGAGATAAGGCCTCGTGAACGGCCAGTGCAACTCGCCATCAAGGTTAGTGATACGTACTCAGCTATCTTTCTCCATTACATTGTGTGCGCTTCCATCAATGATTACAAATGGTCATGTGAGTGGTGTTGCAGGCTGCTATACAGAGTGAGAGAGATAGAACGGAGAAACTTCTGGCGGAGGCGGCGGAGAGGCAGCGGGAGTTGGAGGAGAGGACGACAAAGATGATGGAGGAGGAGAGGGCACGGAATGACATGCAGGCAAGGGCCATGTACGAGCTCCTTGTGGTAAGTTTCTTCTGCAGATTAGCCAAAACATTCATGTAGTGTTTGTCTCATTACTAACTAGTATGACTGAGTCGTCAAAACCAAATGTGCAGTCTGTGTGCGAGAAGACCGGTCAGACCGCTCCGCCGATGCCAGTGATTGCTCCTGGGACCACAGTGAGTTTAA
>NW_025229195.1:14953-26587 GCF_018294505.1 Triticum aestivum | reverse complement strand
CGCTATTCGGTTTCTTTTCTCTCAAGTTCGAAGGACGTCAGGTACCAAGACGTCGAAGACCCGGCAAGTTCATCTACGGGCATGTGCATCTATCTTCACCAAAGACCCGTGTATGCTTACACAACGAACCTTGGAGTTACACGAGAGACCAAGTACTCTGATGACATGTGTACCATTACGCCCGACGACCTTCGATGCACCAAGTTCCACTACCGCCGACTAGTACGACTACCGTCGCAAAAACGAGACCGTCAAGACCGGACCGACAAGTACCCCGAGAACGTCTGTACCTCTACCGTCGACGTGCTTTTCGTCAAGTCCCTCTACGAAAACGTGTCTGTCGGTGTCAAAACTGGCGGATCTCGGGTAGTGGGTCCCGAACTGTGCGTCTAGGCCGGATGGTAACAGGAGGCAGGGAACACGATGTTTTACCCAGGTTCGGGCCCTCTTGATGGAGGTAAAACCCTACGTCCTGCTTGATTGATATTGATGATATGGGTAGTACAAGAGTAGATCTACCACGAGATCAAGGAGGCTAAAACCCTAGAAGCTAGCCTATGGTATGATTGTTGTATATGGAGTTGATTGCCTATGGACTACAACCCTCCGGTTTATATAGACACCGGATAGGGTTAGGGTTACATAAAGTCGGTTACAATGGTAGGAGATCTTGAATATCCGCATTGCCAAGCTTTCCTTCCACGCCAAGGAAAGTCCCATCCGGACACGGGACAAAGTCTTCAATCTTGTATCTTCATAGTCCAGGAGTCCGGCTGAAGGTATAGTCTGGCTACCCGAACACCCCCTAATCCAGGACTCCCTCAGTAGCCCCTGAACCAGGCTTCAATGACGACGAGTCCGACACGCAAATTGTCTTCGGCATTGCAAGGCGGGTTCCTCCTCCAAATCCTTTGTAGAAGATTGTAAACACCAAGAGTAGTGTCCGGCTCTGCAAAATAAGTTTCCACATATTGCCATAGAGAGAATAATATTAACACAAATCAAATCTGCTGACGTATTCCGCAGTGCGTCATCACACTACAACCAAGTCCTTCACTCGAATCATTTTTACTTTTCCACCTTAGCATGTTTTGCAATGCGGTTTCCTTGGCACGTCTTGTCAAAGCAGAGATCATGTACCCCCTTTACGGGATTCTCATCAATACGAATGTGGGTAATCCAACCGCGCCACTTATCACGGTGCTTGGGAGGCAAGTGAGTTTTACTAGGTAGGTGGGGACGCACAACCGCATCCGCCCATATAAGGGGATAAGGATCCACCTTTTTACCTACGCCTTCTTCCTCCTTTGCCTATCCATCTCCTGCGCACTCGAGCTCCAGCGCCCAAGCCCGCACTTCCCACCTCGACCTTCTCCAGCGATGTCCGGAGCAGGAGGCAAGTGGAAGGTCTCCTCCATCACGGAGGGTGACGTCAAAAAGCTTAGGAAGGCCGGATACTTGTCCAAAGACATCGCGCACCGGCTTCCCGAGAAGGGGCAGCCCCTCCCCACCCCAAGGCCCCATGAGAGGGTAGTATTCCTTCCCCACTTCCTCCACGGACTGGGTTTTCCACTTCACCCATTCGTCCGGGGGCTCATGTTCTACTACGGCCTGGATTTCCACGATCTGGCCCCGAACTTCATCCTCAACATCTCGGCGTTTATCGTCGTGTGCGAGGCTTTCCTCCGCGTCCGCCCCCATTTCGGCCTCTGGATCAAGACCTTCAACGTCAAGCCCAAGGTGGTGCGCGGCAGCCAGGCGGAGTGCGGAGGCGCCATGGCGGGCAAGATTGCCAATGTCCTGTGGTTCGAGGGCTCCTTCATAGAGACCCTAAAGGGGTGGCAGGCCGGGTGGTTTTACATCACGGAGCCACGCGATCCGAAATAGATCGCAGCCCCCAAGTTCCGATCCGGACCCCCCACGCGGCTCATGTCCTGGAAAGAGACGGGCCTATCGTGGGGTAATGAGGAAGAGGTGACCGGACTAAAGACATGCATCCAGTCCCTGGTAAACAAGCCAATCAGGCTTGTAAATGTAGTCCAGGTCATGCTCATTCGCTGAATCCTCCCGTGTCAACAATGGGACTTTACTCTGTTGGAGTTTGACCCGGCACAGCACCGAACCCTTAACAGGCTCTTTGGCACGACGTATGAAGACGTCTGGAAGGCGCTAATCAAAGGTGCCGAGGCTCCCGCATCCGCTTCCGAGGACCGCGGATACAGCTCACAACGTCATGCTAGCGAGGTAAGCTATTTTCACCTTTTACAGGGTGTTCAGCCTTTTTCATAGTTTAACTCTATGCGGGATCTAAACTCCCTTACCTTTGACAGGCTTGGCGGGCGATATCCGGACCGATTAACTGTCCGGCTCCGCTGCCCGAAGACCCAGCCCCAGCTCTACTAGTGAAGCTGCTGGCTCCGGCGCCTTATGTGGTGCCGGAAAAGAAGGCCAAGAAGAAGAAGACCACGGGGACTCGAAAGAGTGCCCATAACGTGGTGGTGTCGGACTCGTCATCTGACGAGTCCGAGACGCCCTCCTTCCGCGAAAACGAGGAGGAGGAAGAAGAAAACTCCCCCCCTGCGGAGGGAGGAGAGAAGAGGAAGGCCACCCCAACGGGGGAGGCCTCGGGGTCTAGGAAAAGGAAGACCCCTCCGCCGGACTACGCCCCCAACACCGAAGAGGGCAAAGAGGAGTGGCCAAACAGGGCCAAGCGTCCGGCGAAATCGTAAGTTCGGATATCAGAATAACTCATGATGTTCCTTTGTCGCACAACTTTCCCTAATGTCGAATGTAATTATGCAGTCCGTGCCGGGCTGAATCCGACGAATCGTCGGGCAGCTCCCTGGACTCATCGGACGTGAACTCAGTCCCGCCCGCTGTCTCCCCCTGCACTGCAGACGACGCCGAAGTGGCATCGCGACAAGCTCCGGGGCAGGAGGAGGTGGTCCCGGAGGAGCTGCAAGGCAACCTCTCGGACTCCAGGAGTGAAGGGGATAGGGCCCCCCAGGGCTCCAAGTCCGGCTTTGTGCCGGACACCGCGCCGGAATCTTCCACAGTTCCGGACCGCGGTAGGCGAACTCCTTCCAAGAGGAGCAAGCCTTCTGAGCCGGCGGCCTCCGTCCAACCGGAGGTGCTGGACAATCTGCTGGAGGTGCTTGACGGCGTCTCCAACGACGAGGGGCACCGTACTATTATGAGTACGGTGATCCAGAAGGTTCAGTCCGCCAAGAGCGGACTAACTGAAGCTTGCGCTAGCCTTCTAATAGGCTTCGAGGTAAGTAAAAATATATAAAAATAGTACCGCATAGACAGTAGCCCCTGATGCTCTGTTTGGCATTCGGAAAGAAAAGCCGAATAGAGGATCTAGTAAATTTCGCAGGAGTCTAACAATAAAGAGTCAATATGTGTGTGCAGGCTTCGCTGCTATCCACCGCCGCACTGACTGCGGAGGTGGGTGTCCTGAAACAGGACCTCAAGCGGACCGAGCAAGAGCTCGGCCTTGCCAAGCGGTAGCTCGAGGAAAAAGAAGGTAGGAAATACCTTACAGAAAAAGTGCCTATAGAGAGGCGTGATTGCAGAAAGTAACAGTATTGCACTGCTTATTATAGGGGCCATGACTGAGGTGGCGACCCTCAAGCAGGCGCTGTCCGAGGCTGAAAAGAAAACCGCCGCGGAGCACACCGAGCGAGAGAAACTTGGGGCTCAGGTCGGCGAGGTGCGGCAAGAGCTTCAGGCTCTCATGAAGAAACATGACAGTTTGGAGCTTGAGTCAAAGACCCAAGCGTCCGAGCTCGCGGCGGCCCTTGAGACTGCCAAGTTTGCCAAGGCCGAAGCCCAAAAGGCCCTCCAAGAGTTGGAGGAGATGAAGAAGATAGCAGCGGGTAATGCATTCTTTATGAAAAGCAGAAATATAAAAGTAAACTACTTGTTACTTACCCGAATCCGGAGTTCTCCAGGGGCATTCGCAGATCTTCCCCACAGCGTATCCGACGCCGCCGCATTCTACCAAGCTGAAGAGGGCAGCTCGACGGAGAAGGTGTTCTGGTCTCAGTATGCTGAGGCCGGACACCCTGTGCCCTTGAGCGACCAGCTGAAACAGCTGGTCGAGCTCCACAAGGTGGCCGAACAAGCCATGAAGGGCTTCATAGTTCGGCTGTGGCCCGGAGAGGCCCTGCCTGGGAGCTATTTCGGGTTGGTGCGGCGGCTGGTGGAGGCCTGTCCAAGGCTCGAGGTCATCAAGCGCTCCGTCTGCATTAAAGGTGCCCGTCGGGCCCTTACCCGTGCAAAGGTGCACTGGGGTAAGCTGGACGGTGAGAAGCTTGTGAAGGACGGGCCACCGCCGGGGAAGGAGCATCGCAAGCCCGAGAACTATTACAAGGATGTTCTTGCGGGTGCCCGCCTTGTGGCAGATGAATGTACCAAGGATGTAATTTTTGAATAAACTCGCTCGTTTTTATCCTGTGCGCTGAAAACTTGTTCATAGGCGCTTAGGCAATGCTTGTTGAATTTAAAATATTATTTTTTGTGCGGCCGTTTATCAAAAATTTGAGAGATGGCCAGTCGTCGGCTTCTGCCCCCATGCCACTAGTGCTGGGGTGTTCGGGATAAACCTGAGCGCTCTTTTTCCCATAGTTGGGTCCTTCGAGGGAGGCGCTCAGCACAACGAACCAGGCAATCGGACTATAATGCTTGAACACTCTCACTTAGCCATAGAACTTTATAATTTTAAATTTCGGCGAAGCCCCTAGTTCGGAAGACCGAGTTCGGGGCGCTATCCACGCCTTGGCCGGAAAAATCCGGCTCCTCACTCGAAGCGGCATAAGTCTTTAGGGACTCGAAAAACCTCTAGAACAGTGACCAGTCTCTAGCCTCATCATGACAGTCAGTTTTAGCTTTCTCCACTGAGGTGCTTAACCCAGCTCAACCGGGGCACAATCGCAGTGGTTCTCCTAGTGCTACCTTAGCCGATATAGCGGAACGTAAGGCACCAAAACATAGGAGTCGGGCAAACCCAACTATTGACCCAAATCATGATTCAGAGCCGATGCATATAGTGCTATAAGTTCGGGGTGCCGCACTTGTGAAAGTGTACGGACTTCTCACACCATATTAAAGGGTACTGAAGCCCCTGGCGTACTTGCCGTACCACAGTGTACGGGTGCAACATGTCATTAATGAACATATATAAAAGAGAGTAATGCAGAAAATAGACGAAAGCTATGCATTGTTTATATAAAGGCTGTTGTCAGAGCAGAACAATACGAGTGGTATTATGAGGTAAAGATATTGGACTATTTAACATGTCCTAGCCAGGGGTAGGCCGCGGGATTGTATTCAAAACAGGTATACTGCTCGTAATAGAGACCACCTGGGGGTTCCATAATGCGGCATGGCTTGTCTGCCTCCCTGGATCTTGCGTCGTTTGTGCGGCAGTCGAATTGCCGAACAGGTCGTCCGAAGTATGGAGTCCTGAAAGTAAGAAAAAATTAAAAAAGAATCCGGCAGCCCCTAGTACGTTTTAAGCCGTATTTTGGGCGTGCAGTTATTGTGCCCCTTCCCCTGTGCCCATGGTATTTCAAGGGCGTAGTTATGTATGTGAGGTACTGGTTTCGCTATGTCGCGAAAGCTGGGGTTGGGGCCGCATTGCTATGCTTGCTCAGAGTGTGCCAGGCGGTCCTGCTGTGGGCTACTCCGGGCGCGCTTGGCAGTGTCTAACTTTTTAATGGCCGGACTAGAGAATTGCCTGAGAAGGCTACTTTGTACCTCCGCTGCGAGAGCCGCCGTATGCTCCTCCGTACGGAGGGAGCGTTCGGTGTTTCCGTTGACCGTAATTACTCCTCGAGGGCCTGGCATCTTGAGCTTGAGATATGCGTAGTGCGGCACCGCATTGAACTTTGCAAATGCGGTTCGTCCTAGCAGGGCGTGATAGCCACTTTGAAACGGGACTATATCGAAGATTAACTCTTCGCTTCGGAAATTGTCCGGGGATCCGAAGACCACGTCAAGTGTTACTGAGCCTGTAAAGTTGGCTTCTACACCTGGTATAACGCCTTTAAAGGTCGTTCTTGTGGGCTTAATCCTTGAGGGATCTATGCCCATTTTCCGCGTTGTATCCTGAAAAAGCAGGTTTAGGCTACCGCCGCCGTCCATGAGGACTCTTGTGAGATGAAATCCGTCGATGATTGGGTCGAGAACCAATGCGGCGAAGCCGCCATGACGGATGCTAGTGGGATGGTCCCTTCGATCAAAAGTGATCGGGCAGGAGGACCATGGGTTGAACTTTGGGGCGACTGGCTCTATCGCGTATACGTCCCGTAGCGCACGCTTCCGCTCCCGCTTGGGAATGTGGGTTGCGTATATCATGTTCACCGTCCGCACTTGTGGGGGAAAGCCCATCTGTCCATTGTTGTTCGGCGGCTTGGGCTCCTCGTCATTGTTGTGCAGCCCCTTGTCTCTGTTTTCGGCCCTTAACTTGCCTGCCTGCTTGAATACCCAACAATCCCTATTAGTGTGATTGGCTGGCCTTTCGGGGGTGCCATGTATCTGGCACAAGCGATCGAGTATTCGGTCCAAACTGGACGGGCCCTGAGTATTCTTTTTGAATGGCTTTTTCCGCTGACCGGATTTATAGCCTTTGAATCCGGCATTGACTGCCGTGTCTTCATTGCTGTCGCTGTTAACGCGGCGTTTCTGCTTATTCCGACGTGTCCTACCACTTTTGTCCTTGGTATCCGAATTACCAGGGTTCTTTGATAAGTTGTTACTGCGAGCTAGCCAGCTGTCTTCTCCCGCGCAAAAGTGGGTCATGAGTGTCATGAGGGCTGCCATGGATTTCGGCTTTTCCTGTCCCAGGTGCCGGGCAAGCCACTCGTCGCGGATGTTATGCTTGAAGGCTGCTAGGGCCTCTGCGCCCGGACAGTCGACAATCTGGTTTTTCTTTGTTAGGAACCGTGTCCAGAATTGTCTGGCCGATTCCTCTGGCTGCTGAATTATGTGGCTTAAGTCGTCGGCATTTGGCGGTCGCACGTAAGTGCCCTGGAAGTTGTCGAGGAATGCGGCTTCCAGGTCCTCCCAAGAACCGATTGAGTCTTCTGGCAAGCTGTTAAGCCAATGCCGGGCCGGTCCTTTAAGTTTGAGCGGGAGGTATTTGATGGCGTGTAGATCATCGCCGTGTGCCATGTGGATGTGAAGGAGATAATCCTTGATCCATACCGCCGGATCTGTTGTGCCATCGTATGATTCGATGTTTACGGGTTTGAAACCCTCTGGGATTTTATGATCCATTACTTCATTCGTGAAGCATAGCGGGTGTGCGGCGCCTCTGTACTGGGCTATATCATGACGCAGCTTGGAAGAGCTATGTCTGTTGTGTTCGACCCGGCCGGATTTGTTGTATCCGGAGTGAAGATCATTGTCACATGTCATAGGGCGCCTGCGCGATCCGTAGATCGATCTTGTTTGTCTTGCCTTATCCTCCAGTATGTCTCGCAGGTCGGGCGCATTTTCCCGTGCCTTAGTTGAGCGGCATCGGGGCATGGCTTGGGTGGAGGGCCGAGAGGCCTCTCTGTCACGGCCGTGAGGTGGCCGGTCTGCCATGTCATGTGCTGGTGATGTAGGTGCTTCCTCCTCTGATCGGGGTAGTGGCCTGCGCTTCGGGTAACTCTTGGAGGGGCGTTCGAGTTCATACTCTTCGTCCGTAAGGACTTCAGTCCATCTGTCAGCTAGCAAATCTTGGGCAGCTCTAAGCTGTTGCTGCTTTTTCTTGAGGCTTCTTGCTGTGGCTAAAAGCCTGCGTTTAAAACGCTCTTGTTCGGCGGGGTCTGATGGTATGACGAATTCGTCGTCATCGAGGCTTGCCTCGTCTTCGGAGGGAGGCGTATGGTTATCATCCTCGACCTCTCAGTCTGCCGTTCTTTCATGAGGGTTGGCTTCTCCATATTCCTGTGCCGAATCTTGCTGAGGTGGGTGTTCTTCGGCGCTATCCGGGGTAGTATTATCTCCCGTGCCGGAATCACCGTTTTTGCTTTGGCGGGATTTAGAGCGGCGCCGCTGACGCTGGCGCTTTGGCTGTTTCTTGGGGGCGTCATCCCCCACTGTTCCATCGCCATCTCCATCTTTTGGAGTATCCACCATATATATGTCATATGACGAGGTGGCCTTCCAGCGCTCTACAGGTGCTGGTTCCTGTTCGTCTCCTACATCGTCGTTCATGCCGTCGATGTCTTCAGAGCTGAAGTCAAGCATGTCGGTTAGATCGTCGACAGTGGCTACAAAGTGGGTGGTGGGTGGGCTTTGAATTTCCTTATCGCCCGTATCCCACCCTCGCTGACCGTAGTCCGGCCAGGGCTCTCCTGATAAAGAGAGAGACTTAAGAGAATTCAGGATGTCGCCAAAAGGCGAATGCTGAAAGATGTCTGCGGCGGTGAACTCCATTATCGGCACCCAATCGGATTCGATTGGCAGGGGCGCGGGGGGTTCGGAGTCCGGAGAGGAGTCCGGATCCTCAGAGTCACGGGTCATGCAGAGTGCGGGGCTAGCGTTTGGCTCGATCACTTTTGGGATCGCAGCCCCCGAGGTGACGTCCAACCGCTCATCCTTGATTGGCGCAGTAGGCTCCGAGTTAGGGGTCATAACCGATGCGTGTGCGGCCTCCGGGACACTGTCCGGGGGCAGAGCTAGATCATGCCCCTCGAGATAGTGCGGCACGCTTGGCCGTGGCTCGAACCCGTCGAAGATCAAGTCTCCACGGATGTCAGCCGTGTAGTTTAAGCTTCCAAACCTGACTTGATGGCCAGGGGCATAGCTTTCGATCTGCTCCAGGTGGCCGAGCGAATTGGCACACAGAGCGAAGCCGCAGAAGACGAAGATCTGTCTGGGGAGAAAAGTCTCACCCTGGACCGTATCGTTGTTGATGATCAAAGGAGACATCGGGCCTAAAGGCGACGACACAGAGGAACTCTCAATGAAAGCACCAATGTCGGTGTCAAAACCGGCGGATCTCGGGTAGTGGGTCCCGAACTGTGCGTCTAGGCCAGATGGTTACAGGAGGCAGGGAACACGATGTTTTACCGAGGTTCGGGCCCTCTTGATGGAGGTAAAACCCTATGTCCTGCTTGATTAATATTGATGATATGGGTAGTACAAGAGTAGATCTACCACGATATCAAGGAGGCTAAAACCCTAGAAGCTAGCCTATGGTATGATTGTTGTATATGGAGTTGATTGCCTATGGACTACAACCCTCCGGTTTATATATACACCGGATAGGGTTAGGGTTACATAAAGTCGGTTAAAATGGTAGGAGATCTTGAATATCCGCATTGCCAAGCTTGCCTTCCACGCCAAGGAAAGTCCCATCCGGACACGGGACGAAGTCTTCAATCTTGTATCTTCATAGTCCAGGAGTCCGGCTGAAGGTATAGTCCGGCTACCTGAACACCCCCTAATCCAGGACTCCCTCAGTGTCCCACTACCGCCGCCCGAACGTCTACGAAACATGTACCACGACCATCGCTGAAGACCCCGTGTACGTCAAGTTCCGTGTCGTGACCCCGAACAACTACGAAACGAGAACAACTACTTCGACTACCGTCGCGGAACGTCTACTTCCCCTACACCGCATCAAACTGGAACCCCTTCGATAATGCACGCTTCAAAGGTATAACCCCGAGACGACGTCCGTGAACGAATGCTTGCGATGTTTGAGATGCTCATGTTCGAACCATGTCCGTTTTGTCACTCGTTTCCATGCCACTAACCTGTCGGAACCCGGTAATCGGGAGCACCCCACCTTCTATGGCATGTCACGCTCCCGTCACACTTTCTTTGCACCGGGATCTCAATCGAGTTACAGGAACCGGAACATTGCCGTGGCACCGTTTCGTTATCGTTGTCGTGCCTCCCCTTTTCATTTCCGCCACGATGACGAATGCTTCTTAATATGCTCTTGTCAACTTTTCTTATAATTGCATAAACTTGAACATGTCATCCGCATCATGTTAACAACTTTAAGATGTTTAAAATTGTTGTTACAATAAATTGCTAATGCATATGGGGATTTACCGGATTTGTTGTTTGTTATATCCGGCCTCATTTAAATTGTTTAAATGGTATAGTTTTGTTATGCTTCACCTCTTGCCATGTTAACCAACATTTAATATTGTTGAGTACCTAACGGAGAGTGAACTAAATAATTGATGTGGTGTTCCGTCAATATGCAACGGAGTTGCATATTGAGCTCCACTTAATTTGTAGGATTGCTTGTGCACTTTGCCATGCCATGCCTCTTTAATCCGGACATGCATCATACTTGTTTGTGCATCATGCCATGATTATGTGAGGGTTGTTTACTATGTTGTTTGCTTCTTTCCGGTGTGCTTCTTCGGGTTGGTTCCGATAACGTCGCGTTTGTGAGGATTCGTTCGACTACGTCCATTTGTGTTCTTCATGGACTCATTCTTCTTCCTTGCGGGATCTCAGGCAAGATGACCATACCCTCGAAATCACTTCTATCTTTGCTTGCTAGTTGCTCGCTCTTTTGCTATGCCTATGCTGCGATACCTACCACTTGCTTATCCTGCCTCCCATATTGTTGAACCAAGCCTCTAACCCACCTTGTCCTAGCAAACCGTTGTTTGGCTATGTTACCGCTTTGCTCAGCCCCTCTTATAGCGTTGTTAGTTGCAGGTGAAGATTGAAGTTTGTTCCTTGTTGGAACATGGAGATGTTGTTGCTTGATGGAACATGTTTACTTGTTGGGATATCACAATATCTCTTATTTAATTAATGCATCTATATACTTGGTAAAGGGTGGAAGGCTCGACCTTATGCCTGGTGTTTTGTTCCACTCTTGCCGCCCTAGTTTCCATCATATCGGTGTTATGTTCCCGGACTTTGCGTTCCTTACGCGGTTGGGTTATAATGGGAACCCCTTGACAGTTCGCCTTGAATAAAACTCCTCCAGCAAGGCCCAACATTGGTTTTACCATTTGCCACCTAGCCTTTTTCTTTCCCTTGGGTCGGCCAGCCCAAGGGTCATCTTATTTTAACCCCCCCAGGCCAGTGCTTCTCTAAGTGTTGGTCCAACCCAGAGCACCGTGTGGGGTCGTCCCTTGGCAACTTGGGTTACGTTGGCTCCCGTACGCTTAGCTTATCCGGTGTGCCCTGAGAACGAGATATGTGCAGCTCCTATCGGGATTTATCGGCACAGCGGGTGGTCTTGTTGGACTTGTTTTACCATTGTCGAGGATGTCTTGTAACTGGGATTCCGAGTCTGATCGGGTCTTCCCGCTAGAAGGAATATCCTTCGTTGACCGTGAGAGCTTGTGATGGGCTAAGTTGTGACACCCCTGCAGGGATTTGAACTTTCGAAAGCCGTGCCCGCGGTTATGGGCAGATGGGAATTTGTTAATGTCCGGTTGTAGAAAACCTGAAGTTGACCTTAATTAAAATACATCAACCGCGTGTGTTACCGTGATGGTCTCTTCTCGGTGGGGTTCGAGAAGTGAACACGGTGTTGGAGTAATGCTTGACGTAGGTTGTTCTAGGATCACTTCTTGATCATAGTTTCTCGTTCATGCTTTGCCTTCTCTTCTCACTCTCATTTGTGTATGTTAGCCACCATAAATGCTAGTC
>NW_025229195.1:13736-14943 GCF_018294505.1 Triticum aestivum | reverse complement strand
CTTGCTGCAGCTCCACCTCATACATTTACCTTACCCATAAGCTTAAATAGTCTTGATCGCGAGGGTGTGAGATTGCTGAGTCCCCGTGACTCACAGATACTTCCAAAACCAGTTTGCAGGTGCCGATATTACCGAGCAGGTGACGCAACCAAGCTCAAGGAGGAGCTCGATGAAGATCTTGTCCTTTGTGTTGTTCCGTTTCCAGTTGATCAGTAGTGGAGCCCAGTCGGGACGATCGGGGATCTATGTAGCATTTGGGGTAGTCTTCTTTCATTTTGGTTCCATAGTCAGACCTTGATTGTAACTGGTTGATGTAATGCTTTATTCATGTATTGTGTGAAGTGGCGATTGTAAGCCAACTATGTATCTCTGTCCCTTATGTATCACATGGGTTGTGTTAAGATTACCTCACTTGCGACATTGCTTTCAATGCGGTTATGCCTCTAAGTCGTGCTTCGACACATGGGAGATATAGCCGCATCGAGGGCGTGACAGCGCCCCAGATGTCAGTGGGAGGAATCATTTTTTTGCGTAATAAGGAGGCAGTTGCTTGCATGCGGCCATGGACCATGGGGGTCCATATTGTCAACCTCTCCATGTACATCCCTATTCTGATGGCTGTCATTTGTTGAATGTTGAGCACGCCACGCCTAGAGCACCAACACGGTGGACGACGGTGAGGCCTAGGAATGGAACGACTCGGAGCCGGCGAAGACACAGCAGTGGATGCTCACGCTGTGGAGAGTATGAAGGTTGACTGGTTCGGCTGCGGCGTGAGGCTTCCATCACTGGAGAATAACAGGAGGTGCGGGTGGGTAGAGGGATGGCCAGGCCAGTGGAGGGAGTAGGGTGGGCCGGTGAAGCCTGCACGGCATCATAGCCGACCATAAGAGGACGAAGCAGGAAGTCCCACCGGCGCTGGTTTAGGCAAATGGAGCTGGAAGATTAGAGATTGAAGAAGCACGTCGGCCGTTGGATGGACATCCAACAGTCACTGCTGCTAGAATCGTATGTTTACTAACAAAGCCTTGCGTAAACAAATCAGCCTCGAAATCTGTGGCGTGTACAACCCATTTGCTATTATTTTTATAATTTACATCTTATTGGCTAATTCATATGGAATTTATTGCAGCCCATTTTCCATTTTTAGAATTGCTGGCCATTTTCTGGTCAGTGCCAGGGTTAAAACTTTGAAATAAAAATATGC
>NW_025229195.1:0-12512 GCF_018294505.1 Triticum aestivum | reverse complement strand
AAAAAAAGTTGTGCAATTCTATCATTAATTGACTATACGTTGACAATGATGTGGGTCCCAGATATCAGCAGGGTGGACTAGAGTAAAAATACGAGGGGTGCATCTGAGTAGTAAAAGAGGCGCTTGCTTGTGTTCGGGAGTGGACCTGGTGGGTCCGTACTGTCATACTCACAACTACAGTCCTCTCCCAATTCACTATGTTGACAGGGCCGGATGGCGGCGCCGTTGCGAGCGCACCAAGGCAGAGGACGACGGCGAGGCCTCAGACGGGAATGAACAGGTGCTAGGGAACATGCGGCAGTATGGCCATAGGCAGAGGGGAGTACGAGGATTCACTAGTTCTGGTGCGTGGTAGGCCGCCGTCACCGGAGAAGAATAAGATGTTGATGTCGCATGAAGCTATGTTGGTATTTCCCCAAAGAGGAAGGGATGATGCAGCACAACGGTGGTAGGTATTTCCCTCAGATGTGAAACCAAGGTTATCGAACCAGTAGAAGAACCAAGCAAAACAACATAAACATCACCTGCACACAAATAACAACTACTCGCATCCCAATGTGTAAAAGGGGTTGTCAATCCTTTTTGTGTAGCGGTGCCAAAAATTGGCAAACGGACGTGAGATAAATTGTAGTAGATTGATAGATCGAACGCCAAATAAAATAAATAAGAATAAATTGCAGCAAGGTATTTTTGTATTTTTGGTTTAGTAGATCTGAAAATAAATGCAAAGGAAAAGTAGATCGCAAAGGCAAATACATGAGAAAGAGACCCAGGGGCCATAGGTATCACTAGTGGCTTCTCTCGAGAAAAATAGCAAATGGTGGGTGAACAAATTACTGTTGGGCAATTGATAGAACTTCAAATAATCATGACGATATCCAGGCAATGATCATTACATAGGCATCACGTCCGATTAGTAGACCGACACCTGCCTGCATCTACTACTATTACTCCACACATCGACCACTATCCAGCATGCATCTAGTGTATTAAGTTCATGGAGAAACGGAGTAATGCAATAAGAATGATGACATGATCTAGACAACATCTATCTATATAGAGATTGACCCCATCATTTTATTCTTAGTAGCAACGATACATACGTGTCAGTTCCCCTTCTGTCACTGGGATCAAGCAGCGTAAGATCGAACCCACTACAAAGCACCTCTTCCCATTGCAAGATAAATATATCAAGTTGGCCAAACAAAACCCAAATATTGGAGAAGAAATACGAGGCTATAAGAGATCATGCATAAAAGAGATCAAGGAAACTCAAATATTTTCATGGATATAAAAAGATATAACTGATCATAAACTCAAAGTTCATCAGATCCCAACAAACACACCACAAAAAGAGTTACATCATATGGATCTCCAAGAGACCATTGTATTGAGAATACAGTGAGAGAGAGGAAGCCATCTAGCTACTAACTACGGGCCCGAAGGTCTACGAAGAACTACTCACGCATCATCGGAGAGGCACCAATGAAGGTGGTGGACCCCATCCGAGATGGTGTCTAGATTGGATCGGGTGATTCTAGACTCTTCGGCGGCTGGATCAATATTTCACCGACTCCCCTAGGGTTTTGGGAATATTGGGGTATTTATAGACCAAAGAGGCGGTCCGGTGGGGGCACCTAAGGTGGGCACAATCCACCAGGGCGCGCATGGGCCTCCTGGCGTGCCCTAGTGGGTTGTGCTCTCCTCGGAGCACCCCCAGGCCCAGCCAGGGCCCATTACGTGTCTTCTGGTCCATAAAAAAGTTTCGCAGCATTTGGACTCCATTTGGTATTGATTTTCTGCGATGTAAAAACATGGAAAAAACAGCAATTGACACATGACACTATGTCAATAGGTTAGTACCAAAAAATGACATAAAATAACTATAAAATGATTATAAAACATCCAAGATTGATAATATAACAACATGGAACAATCAAAAATTATAGATACGTTGGAAATGTATCAGCATCCCCAAGCTTAACTCCTACTCGTCCTCGAGTAGATAAGTGATAAAAACAAAATTTTTGATGTGGAATGCTGCCTAACATGTCATATCATATTTCTTTTCTTTATAGCATGGACACTTGGACTATTATATTTTTCAAAGCAATAGTCTAGTGTTGACATGATAACTTAAATACTCAAGCATATCAACAAGCAACCATGTCTTTCAAAATATCAATGCTAAAATAAGCTATCCCTGGCCCATCATGCTCAACCATTGATACATTCATGAAACACACTCGCATATTAACTACACCCAATACTCAAGTATGATCATGTTGCCTCCTAGTTGGTGCTTTTATAAGAGAAAATGGAGACTCAAATTCAAAAATAAAAATTGCATAAAGTAAAAGAAAGGCCTTTTGCAGAGGAAAGTAGGGATTTGTAGAGGTGCTAGAGCTCAAAGCGAAAAACTTAGAGATAAAAATATTTTGGGAGGTGTATCCATCCCACCAACGAAAATGACTTAGAGTTCACAACACTTTCCATGCTAGATATATCATAGGCGGTTCCCAAACAGAAAATAAAGTTTATTCCTTTTTCCACCATACTTTCACTTTCCATGGCTAACCATATCCATGGGTGCCTTGCATACCAACACTTTCCAAGGAATTTATTATTTGACAACATAAAGTAAATTCATTTTTCATTTCGGGACTGGGCATCCCTAATACCTTTGTCTTACTCTCGTGCAATGACAATTGAATGAACACTCATCATGAGAATAACACATCTAGCATGTAAAATATTAGCCACCCCTCACCACTCTGCGAGCGAAACGAACACACAAAAAGAGAAGTTTATTTTGAAAATTAGAGATGGCACATACAAATTTGCTTAGAACTACAAAAGAATACCGATATAGTGGACTCATGTGGCAAAACTGGTTTAAAGGTTTTTGGATGCACAAGTAGAGATCATACTTACTGCAAAGTGAAGGCTAGGAAAATAATGAGAAGCGATCAAACAAGAAACGAATAATCTCATAAGCAAGCATTAAGCATAATTAACACCGAATAATGCACCACAAGTAGGATATAATTTCATTGAATAATTATTGACTTTCGTGCTTGCATAGGGAATCACAAACCTTAACACGAATATTCTTACTAAAGCATAATTACGCATCAACATAACTCACATATCACATCATCATATCTCAAAACTATTACTAAGAATCAAGTTTATTTTGTCCAATGATCTTCATGAAAGTTTTTATTACACCCTTCTTGGATATCTATAACTTTGGAACTAATTTTCATATGTTGCTTTTGACAAGCTCAAACAAATATAAGTGAAGATCATGAGCATAAAAGTTCTTTATCTCAAATTAATTTAAGTGAAGCAAGAGAGAATTTCTTGAATTTTTTTCTAACTCCCAAATAAATATAAGTGAAGCAAGAGAGCATTTCTTCAAAAATACTAAAGCACAACGTGCTCAAAAAAGATATAAGTGAAACACTAGAGCAAGTCCATAGCTCATAAAAGATTTAAGTGAAGCATAGAGAGCAATTCTAACAAGTCATGACATAATTTTGGCTCTCTCAAATAGGTGTATCCAGTAAGGAATCAAGACTCAGAACACAAAATAAAACAAGCAAAGACTCATATCATACAAGGCGCTCCAAGCAAAACACATAGTATGTGACGAATAAAAATATAGCTTCGAGTAAAATACCGATGGTCGTTAGAAGAAAGAGGGGATGCCACTCGGGGGCATCCCCAAGCTTAGTTGCTTGCTCCCTTTTTGATAATAGCGGGGGATGCTGGGGCATCCCCAAGCTTAGGCTCTTCTTACTCATTCCTTCATCCATCGTAAGATAACCCAAAACTTGAAAACTTCAATCACACAAAACTCAACAAAACCTTCGTGAGATCCGTTAGTATAAGAAAATAAATCACTACTATAAGTGATGTATCAAACCAACTCATATTTTGTTTTTGCATTGTATCTATTGTAGTCCATTTTTTCTATGGCAAAAACTCATCAAAGAAAACCATAGAGCCATCAAAACAAGTACACAACGCAAAGAAAACAGAATCTGTCAAAACAGAACAGTATGTAGCAATCTGACTATTTCGAGTACTTCTGTAACTCCAAAAATTCTGAAAAACTAGGACGACGTGTACAATTTGTATATTGATCTACTGCAGAAGGAATGGATATTTTATCGCCCTCTGGTTAAAAATTAGAGTTATTTTCGCGAGCACAAAAGTTTCTGTTTTTTCAGCAAGATCAAACAACTATCACCGAAGAAGATCCTAAAGGCTTTACTTGGCACAAACACTAATTAAAATGTAAAAAACACAATCATCACAGTATCATAATTGTGCTAACACTCAAAAACAGGAAGCAAAAAAGCAAAAATAAATTTTATTCATTGGTTTGCCTCCCAACAAGCGCTATAGTTTTACGCCCTTAGCTAGGCATAAAGCAAGGATCTAAGTTCTGTCATCCTTCTTATTAACTTTCTTAGAGGTGTTTTCATCATGTGGTTTTGTAAACACAACATAAAACATATTATCCATAGAAACCTTAGCATTCCTAATTTGGTGTTCATCATAACCTTTTTGATTCCCCGCAACAATCCAAGAGTAATGTTGATTAACATTATTGAAAACTTGTTGGATTATATCTAAAACGGGGACTTCCTTTTAAAGATTCTCATCAAAGATTTTATTATCCCCAAGAAAATGTCTTAAAGCATAGTCAGTATTGTAAAGAATTTGATCTATCACAGGTTTTTCATGATTCATACCATAAAAATCAAAAATTTCCCTAGCTTCCCGTATTATGTAATCAAATTCATTCATAAGGACAAGGGTGGCCATCTTTTTAGCCCTAGGATTCTTTATAACGGGAAGCTAAAAAAATCTTTGCAAAGTAGGATGGGTACGAATAATTTACTTTCAAGTTTTAGAACTAGTGCTGAAATAACATCCGCATAAGATATAGTAGTTTTGAGTATAGGAGCATCATCAAGACTTAGATTCCCAACACAATTGAAACAATTCTTGGATACCTCCTTTTCCCATAACGTTCCCTTGCCCCAAGATAAAAGTTTTAACATCCAGATTGCCCGTATGTCCAATATTAGGAGTTAGGCCATCATCTATTGGTGCCATACCGAAATCACTCATGATTGCAAGCAAAGGATAGATCTGGCAAGAAAACGGCAAACGGAAAAGAGGGGCGGATAAAACGACAAATTTTTGTGAAGTGGGGGAGAGGAAAACGAGAGGCAAATGGAAAATAATGTAAATTGCGAGGAGATGAGATTTGTGATTAGGAACCTGGTATATGTTGAAGATCCTCCTCGGCAACGGCGCGAGAAATTCCTTTTGATGTTGCTTGAAGCTATGTCGGTATTTCCCCAAAGAGGAAGGGATGATGCAGCATAGCGGCGGTAGGTATTTTGCTCAGATGTGAAACCAAGGTTATTGAACCAGTAGGAGAACCAAGCAACACGACGTAAACAACACCTGCACACAAATAACAACTACTCGCAACACGACGTGTAAAAGGGGTTGTCAATCCCTTTCGGGTAGCGGTGCCAAAAATTGGCAAACGGACGTGAGATAAATTGTAGTAGGTTGATAGATAGAATGCCAAATAAAATAAATAAGAATAAATTGCAGCAAGGTATTTTGGTTTAGTAGATCTGAAAATAAATGCAAAGGAAAAGTAGACCGCAAAGGCAAATATATGAGAAAGAGACCCAGGGGCCGAAGGTTTCACTAGTGGCTTCTCTCGAGAAAAATAGCAAACGGTGGGTGACCAAATTACTGTTGGGAAATTTATAGTACTTCAAATAATCATGACGATATCCAGGCAATAATCATTACATAGGCATCACGTCCAAGATTAGTAGACCGACTCCTTCCCGCATCTACTACTATTACTCCACACATCGACCGCTATCCAGCATGCATCTAGTGTATTAAGTTCATGGAGAAATGGAGTAATGCAATAAGAATGATGACATGATGTAGACAAGATCTATCTATGAAGAGATAGACCTCATCATTTTATCCTTAGTAGCAATGATACATACGTGTCATTTCCCCTTCTATCACTGGGATCAAGCATCGTAAGATTGAACCCACTACAAAGCACCTCTTCCCATTGCAAGATAAATAGATCAAGTTGGCCAAACAAAACCCAAATATCAAAGAAAAAATACGAGGCTATAAGAGACCATGCATATAAGAGATCAAAGAAACTCAAATACTTTCATGGATATAAAAATATATAACTGATCATAAACTCAAAGTTCATCAGATCTCAACAAACACACTGCAAAGGAGTTACATCATATGGATCTCCAAGAGACCATTGTATTGAGAATTCAACGAGAGAGAGGAAGCCATCTAGCTACTAACTACGAACCCGAAGGTCTACAAAGAACTACTCACGCATCATCGGAGAGGCACCAATGGAGGTGGTGAACCCCATCCGAGATGGTGTCTAGGTTGTGTCTGGTGATTCTGGACTCTGCGGCGGTTGGATCAATATTTCGTCGACTCCCCTAGGGTTTTGGGAATATTAGGGTATTTATGGAGCAAAGAGGTGGTTCGGGGGCACCCAAGGTGGGCACAACCCACCAGGGCGCGCCTGGGCCTCCTGGCTCGCCCTGGTGGGTTGTGCTCTCCTCAGAGCACCCCCAGGCGCAGCCAGTGCCCATTATGTGTCTTCTGGTCCATAAAAAATCTCTGTAAAGTTTCGCGGCATTTGGACTCCATTTGGTATTGATTTTTTGTGATGTAAAAACATGAAAAAACAACACTTGGCACTATGTCAATAGGTTAGTACCAAAAAATGATATAAAATGATTATAAAACATCCAAGATTGATAATGTAAAAACATGGAACAATCAAAAATTATAGATACGTTGGAGATGTATCAGATGTCGGAGGGGAGTAAAGGGATGGCTTGGCTAGCATTTCAGGGAACGATAGGGCGGCGATGCGTGCACAGCAGTGCAAGAAGCCATTGAAGGCGGGAACAGGCGCTCCCACCAGCGCAGGTTTGGTTTTGGTGGCTGGACCGGTCTGACACAAAAACTCATTATGTTGGATTATAAGGATTAATTTTATATGGCTAGAACTTACTGTAAAATGTTGCGGAGCACCTTTTTCTTCTTGAGGTTTTTTAGACAATTTTTTTCTTGAGGTGTGAAACCGAGAACATTCAGAAGCCCTGGGATAATGTGGTGTCGCCAATGTGTTGGGATGGGTTAGGCATTCTTATCAAAAAATAATAATGGACCGGAACTATTTACGACGTTTACTATGATTTGCATGGGTCCACTCATTGCAGGAAGAAAATGGTGGGAGAAAAAAGACTGGTCGCTATCTTTGCCTAAGAATAATATCGACTGAATGTAATGACACCCTCATAGGAAATAATATCGTCCTATTAAATTTTGACTTTTGAATCGTAAATTTAAAGAACTGGTGCATGAGCTTTTAGATTTATTTATTTACTTATTTATGTTTAGGGGACCATGAGGATGTACCTGGGCCGGATTCATGTGAGAGCCTCCCTTCCAGTTAATTATGGGTTCCTTTATTGGGCCTTCATCAGTGGGCTGCATGTTATCCACAAGTGGAAAGTGTGTTTCTTACCAAAAATAGTATGCACTACGTATGGGGCACTAAAGGATCGGACCATGGAACGTCTTCCAAAACATTGTCTTTGTCGTTCTAACAACACATTTATTTAAGCAACAGACGAAATATACTACTGATTGTACATTGAAAATAGCAGCAGTAACAACCAGGGTTGGGGGTGCAACAGAAGCAGTAAGCGGGCCAGAAGAGTAAAGACGCAACTCTCTCTTTCAAACCAAACATCAGCCATCATTACAAAAGGGCTACCAAAAAATAACAATTGTATGCATCAAACTAAATAAAGATCCTACCACACCAAGTGTATGCATCTAACTAACTGGCTCAGTTAGACGTTACTATTTATTAAGCTGTGGAGATTGGCTGACGGCTTGAAGCAGATGGGTGCCTGATGGGGGAAACTCCAGCCAGCTGGTCAAAGTCTGATACTTGTGACCCTCTCTCCTACTTTGGACCGCAAAGCGTGGCGGCACATATCAGGGTATGGTGCATGGAGAGATGCATGGTACATTGTGTACACACAGTTTTGCCTGATGAACGAAATCGCGCTACCATCATGATCCTTGCCGTCGGTTATCTCCTGGTTAATCAAATAATTTAGTCTGAAAAATAGAGAGCGTGTACCAAGGCTACTTACCAACATCCACTCAAAAATTCCTTAAGGCCGAGAGAAGCTGGGTTCCTACTCAAAGACCTTGTAGTGACTGTGATTGTATTCTGCGAAACAACACGTCCGGTACATGTGAACGATCATCAATCATTCGCCGTCATCTGATCGAGAAAGGAACCACCTGCAACTGCCATGCCGCTTTTCTTTGAAAGGTTCTGGGATTAGGAAGGGTAGGGACACCAGGCGGCCTACAACAACATATCAAGTTGGAGTCAAATAAAAAAGGGCTATAACTGTAGTTAATCTTAAGAATGGCATGTTATGAGCATGAATATTTTTCAGTAAATGTTGACAGTAATATAAGCAAGCCATCATGATATCATAGGAAAGTAACATACTGCTGTAACAGCCGTTTGTAGCGATGACTGGAGTAGGCCAGCAATACGTCCAGCCATAGAAGGAGTCCATGGCGTGCCCTTGTGTTCAATGGCATCAGAGAACCATGGAGGATGTATGATCCTGTAATGGATGTGCAGATTTATCCACTTACCACAGTGACCTGTCAGATAGGCCAGAGAACTGTTCAAGAACGCAATTAGCCTGATGTCTTTATAATTCGCAGATCTTGTGGGCACTTGGCAGATTACAACCTTGAGAAAATCAAACTTGGTATCATGTTGGCTACTGTAAGATTCCGAGTATTCTGGGCTGCGGTGCCAAAGCAGTGTAGTGTTAATCGAAAGAAGGGGATCAATCGCCGAGTGTAGACGTCCACGAGCATCCAACTGCCGCAACCATCGACGAGCACCATCCAAGACGTGTTCATGCCGGCCCAGTACAAACCGTTATTGTAGTTGAGGGTGACGGGGATCGGATCACAGTCGAGGGGGTTGATGCTTGTCACCCTACGATTGTTATGTTGCGTGACACGCCATTTCTGAAGATCAGGCGGCATCAACATGCATGGAGTTGGCTTAAAAAGCTCTGGCCTGAGGGCTTTGAGTAAACGGTACAACCCTGATGAGCACGCGGCGAGCGGCATGGTACTGAGATTGTCCACACATGAAACAATGAGCTTGATTACCTCTGTGAGGAGCGAATTCCAGCCACTCTTTCGAGGACGCTGCTCGCTTCTGCCATTGTCAGTGCTTGGGTTTCGGAAGAGGGGGTAGGCGCCTAGTGGGGATGGAAGATTGGACGATTATGTGCGGACGAGGATGGAGAAGAGAATATGTGCTGAGGGAAGTGGACAGGTCATGATTACAACAACACGCCGCTTGACTTACGAGACACATCCCAGCAGCGTAGGGTCCTATCGATGCCAGACAACTTGCTTGAGTGATCACAATACTAGTACAATAAACTACAGTACCTACTACTATGCCCTAGTTTGCATATAGTGGAGTAGGACTCTGCTCTACTACTAGCACCGGAGTAGTATATCCCAAAATAGTTACAAACTTCAATGCTCGATCGTGGAAGGACTACGAACCACCATCGGTGCTAACTCCAATCCCCAGCAAACGTTCACTGGGAGACATGGCAGTTTCAAACACCCGTGGCGCAGTTATAGTACGTGTGTAAGGGTGGCTGTTTTGTCAAATACTATGGCTTAAAAACAGGCCACCATCGGATGGAAATCTGACGGTTATGTGAGATTCACCAGGATTGGGCTCATGGCGAACAATCACCATATATCATTACTAAAAAGGTTAAAACACCCGGGGCTACAACTTGCGTTGGCTGACCAGTAACAATATACTAACATAGTTGTAAAATGGGAAAAGAACTTGTCAACGTGGTGTTTGGAATTATATGCAAACTAGTAAGATGCCCGTGCATTGCACGGAACATCAAGATGCATTTTTTTACAAAACACCTGTTGTGATTGACCCATGCAGGAGTAATCCCATGTGTAAAAACTAATGATATATCAAGAATTTCATCGGAAAATGGTATCTCGAGAATTTCATCAAAAACATGATATCTCGAGAAAGATGAGAGATGAGGTGAGGACGAGTGGGGCGTGGTGGTGACTGGTGGTCGGACTGGGTGGAGGCATGGGGATGGACGACGCCGGCAGCGGCCACCATGCTAGATTGTTCCAGAGACTTCCTTTTTAATTTCTCAACAATGAGGTTGTGGGAGATAAGGATGAACAAGGCAATGCCGTATTTGCAAATGTGGAGAGGGTGTGGGTATCTTTTTGCAAAATTGCCACAGTTTCCTTCCTATCCGTCAGATATAGATCGGACGGCCTATATTGCAGGATGGTAGGCACACCATCATCACCAACTTTGTTTTTTATAAGAGTAGAGAAGTAGAGATAAAGAAGGTAGAGAAGTAGAGAAAGTAGAGAGTAGAGAAACAGAGGGAGTGCTAGTAAGGACACCATCTACTGCTTCGTGTGCTACTCCTACGCTCCATTCGGCGAGCGCAATGTCCCCTACATCCACTCCCTCCTGCGCTCCATTCGGTAGGCACAACGTCCCATACAACCACTCCCATTTCATGGACAGCCTGGTCGATGCTTGCAAGGTGCCCTGCGTCTATAAGAGTTTCGGCTGCGAGAGGTACATCGACCAGCACTCGCTGGCTGAGCATAGTTCCAGATGCGTGCACGCACCCTACTACTGCTATGAGTGCACTCCGCCATTTGAGGGATCGTCGGCCAGCCTCGTGGATCACCTCACAACACCGTTCGTCAATCACTACTGGCCCGCGGCGGTGAACATCAAGTACGCGATGTGCTACCCATTTGCTATGCCGGAGTAACTGGACGATCACCGCCGCCTGCTAGTCGCGGAGGAGGACGACAACATATTCCTCTTGGCCGTGGGCACTGGCAAGGCCCACGTAGGCCGCCGCCCTGTCTTTGTAGTGTGCGTCAGGGGCAATGCCGCTGACGCTGACACAAGGCCGCTATACGGGTGCGTGCTCACTGTTACTACCCCTTCGAAGTACGAGGGCGCCAACGCCACCTCCATCACACTGACTGGGACTGTGTCGAGCTGCTCCGTTCCCGGCAATGTGGACATGGAAGACGCCTGGTATGATTTTCACCCCAAGATGATGCACGGGGACTCCAAGGAGGTTCACCTGGTCATATGCATTACCAAGTCAACTGTTCATCATTAGTCTTCGCTCAATGTAAGCCGCTGCCTAAGCATGTGGAGACTTCTTATTTATATAGTATAGAAACTTCCATGCATGATCTTGCTCTATTATAGTATCATGCTTGAATAAAAGTGTATCCATTTATGGTTTAGTCTAGAATCTTCCATGTATGCTTTTGCTCCATTAGAGTTCTCGCTTGCCATTTATGAGATTAGTTGTGAATTTTTACTATAGTAACAGCGAAAGACTTAAGATGAACCATTTCTTACATCTCCTCTGCCCCTTCCAAGTCATCCTGATTTACATTCATGGTGGTCTAGAAAAAATAAACAAAATCAATACTCAAAAAATAATTCTTAAAGATCATTTCTTGCAAAGCACAATAAGCGTTATTTCTTCACAAGTTTTGGATGCAGGTTGAACAGTTGAATGCTTTTGTTTGCAAAAGAAACTTTTTTTATCTATTTAGCCTATATTTACTATTCACCCGGATGTTTGTGAGCTTTAGAGAAGAAATAATATCCGAAGAAACCTATCGATACTCGTCACACATGAGATGACCCCCACATACTTTGTCAAAATAAACAACTCCCCGGTCAATGCATTTCACTATTCGGTGCAACGCACGGGCACCTTACTATATATAGTACGACCATAAATTTAACTAACATTATATATAGTATGATAAATGCTCATGCATGTCACAAAAAATTATATCATTGAAAACCGTGTTCAAATATGAATCCAACGATATACTTTTTGTTGACATGGACTAACATTTTGTTAGTTAAATCTCCAGTCAAATTACATGGGGGGCTAAAAAGCCACGACAGGGGTAGTACTAGTGTAGAAGGCGGCGCTGCACGAGATTCCCACCCCGCTCGTGGTGCGGCAGTAAAGCTGTCATATCACAAAACCCCACCACTCCCAGTAATAAGTGGCCTAGTAAAATAAACGGACAAGAAACCATCACACCCCTCTATCTTTTTTGCATTTCATCTCTCTGCATTTAATTTGTCCAGTTCATCTCGCACACTCGATCCCTAGATACTACTCCTATGGCTAGTTCTTTTGGCGTCTTAAAAAAATAAGTTGTCTCATCCCCAGCTTTTCCCATAAGACTAGTCATAGCGGAGAGTAACATAA
>NW_025229194.1:25455-26612 GCF_018294505.1 Triticum aestivum | reverse complement strand
AAGCGATTTCCATAGTAGTATAACCCCAAGGTGCGCTTACATGTCGGTCATGAACATTGGCTGTTTTGGCCGATTCTGGCCCGTTTCAAGGACTATTACTCAATGCTTTGGGGTCCAGGAGTGGTTTCCATGGTTAACGAACCCTCGGGTGCGTTTACGTGTCGGTCATCAACACTCGCTCTTTTGGCCAATTCTGGCCTGTTTCATGGACTATTACTCACTATTTTGGGGTCCTAGAGTGAATTCCACAATTAACAAACCCTGGGGTGCGTTTATGTGTCGGTCATCAACACTCGCTCTTTTGGCCAATTCTGGCCTGTTTCATGGACTATTACTCACTATTTTGGGGTCCCAGAGTGACTTCCACAATTAACAAACCCTGGGGTGCGTTTATGTGTCGGTCATCAACACTCGCTGTTTTGCCCGATTCTGGCCCGTTTCTTGGATTATTACTCACCATTTTGGGGTCGCGAAGCGATTTCCATAATTGTTTAACCCCAAGGTCTGCTTACGTGTCGATCATCAACACTGGCAGTTTTGGCCGATTCTGGCCCGTTTGATGGACTATTACTCACTGTTTTTGGGTCCCGGAGTGGTTTCCATGGTTAACAAACCATGCGGTGTGTTTACATGTCGGTCATCAATGCTCGCAATTTTGGCTTATTCTGACCTGTTTCTTCGAAATATTACTCACTGTTTTGGGGTCCCGGAGCGATTTCCATAGGTGTTGAACACCAAGGTGCGCTTACGTGTTGGTCATCAACACTGGCAGTTTTGACCGATTCTGGCCCGGTTCTTGGACTATTACTCACTGTTTTGGGTTGCAGAGCGATTTCCATAGTTGTTGAACCCCAAGAAGCGCTTACGTGTCGGTCATCAACACTGGCAGTTTTGGCCGATTCTAGCCTGTTTCGTGGACGATTACTCACTATTTGGGATTCCCGGAGTGATTTCCATGATTAACGAACCCTGGGGTGCGTTTACGTGTCGGTGATCAATACTGGTAGTTTTGGCCGATTCTGACCTGTTTCTTGGATTATTACTCACTGTTTTGGGGTCCCGAAGCGATTTCCATAATTGTTGAAACCCAAGGTCCGCTTACGTGTCGGTCATCAACACTGGCAGTTTTGGCCGATTCTGGCCCGTTTCGTGGACTA
>NW_025229194.1:23943-24372 GCF_018294505.1 Triticum aestivum | reverse complement strand
ATTTCCATAGTTGTCGAACCCCAAGGTGCGCTTACGTGTCGGTCATCAACACTGGCAGTTTTGGCCGATTCTGGCCCGTATCGTCGACTATTACTCACGATTTTGGGATCCCAGAGTGATTTCCACGATTAACGAAACCTGTGCTGCGTTTATGTGTCGGTCATCAACACTGGCAGTTTTGGCCGATTCTGGCCCGTTTCGTGGACTATTACTCACTATTTGTGGGTACCGGAGTGATTTCCACGATTAACGAACTCTGGGTGCGTTTACGTGTCGGTTATAAACATTGGCATTTTTGGCCAATTCAGACCCATTTCTTGGATTATTACTCACTATTTTGGGGTCCCGAAGCGATTTCCATAGTTGTTGAACTCCAAGGTGCGCTTACGTGTCGGTCATCCACACTGGCAGTTTTGGCCGATTCTGGCC
>NW_025229194.1:18816-20145 GCF_018294505.1 Triticum aestivum | reverse complement strand
GGCCGATTCTGGCCCGTTTCGTGGACTATTACTCACTATTTTGGGGTCCCAGAGTGATTTCCACGATTAAAGAACCCTGGGTGCGTTTACGTGTCAGTCATCAACACTGGCAGTTTTGACCGATTCTGGCCCGGTTCTTGGACTATTACTCACTGTTTTGGGGTGCCAGAGCGATTTCCATAGTTGTTGAACCCCAAGAAGCGCTTACGTGTCGTTCATCAACACTGGCAGTTTTGGCCGATTCTAGCCCATTTCGTGGACGATTACTCACTATTTGGGGTTCCCTGAGTGATTTCCATGATTAATGAACCCCGGGGTGCGTTTAAGTGTCGGTGATCAACACTGGTAGTTTTGGCTGATTCTGACCCGTTTCTTGGATTATTGCTCACTGTTTTGGGGTCCCGAAGCGATTTCCATAATTGTTGAACCCCAAGGTCCGCTTACGTATCGGTCATCAACACTGGCTATTTTGGCTGATTCTGACCCATTTTTTGGATTATTACTCACTGTTTTGGGGTCCCGAAGCGATTTCCATATTAGTATAACCCCAAGGTGCCCTCACATGTCGGTCATGAACATTGGCTGTTTTGGCCGATTCTGGCCCGTTTCATGGACTATTACTCATTGTTTTGGGGTCCCGGAGTGGTTTCCACGATTAACGAAACCTGGGGTGCGTTTACGTGTCGGTCATCAACACTGGCAGTTCTGGCTGATTCTGACCCGTTTCTTGGATTATTACTCACTGTTTTGGGGTCCCGAAGAGATTTCCATAGTAGTATAAGCCCAAGGTGCGTTTACGTGTCGGTCATCAACACTCACATTTTTGGCCGGTTTTGACCCTTTTCTTGGATTACTACTCACTGTTTTTGGGTCCCGAAGCGATTTCCATAGTTGTTGAACCCCAAGGGGCGCTTACGTGTTGGTCATCAACACTGGCAATTTCGCCGATTCTAGCCCGTTTCATGGACTATTACTCACCATTTTGGGATCCTAGAGTGATTTCCACGATTAACGAACCCTGTGGTGCGTTTACGTGTCTGTCATCAACACTGGCAGTTTTGGCCGATTCTGGCCCGTTTCGTGGACTATTACTCACTATTTTGGGCTCCCAGCGTGCTTTCCACGATTAACGAACCCTGGGTGCGTTTACGTGTCGGTCATCAACACTCGCAGTTTTGGCCGATTCTGGCCCGTCTCGTGGACTATTACTCACTGCTTTGGGGTCCCGGAGTGGTTTCCATGGTTAACGAACGCGGTGATGCGTTTACGTGTCGGTCATCAACACTCACATTTTTGGCCGGTTTTGACCCTTTTCTTGGATTACTACTC
>NW_025229194.1:17392-18642 GCF_018294505.1 Triticum aestivum | reverse complement strand
TGGACTATTACTCACTATTTTGGGGTCCCAGCGTCCTTTCCACGATTAACGAACCCTGGGTGCGTTTACGTGTCGGTCATCAACACTCGCAGTTTTGGCCGATTCTGGCCCGTCTCGTGGACTATTACTCACTGCTTTGGGGTCCCGGAGTGGTTTCCATGGTTAACGAACGCGGTGATGCGTTTACGTGTCGGTCATCAACACTCACATTTTTGGCCAGTTTTGACCCTTTTCTTGGATTACTACTCACTGTTTTGGCGTCCCGAAGCGATTTCCATAGTTGTTGAACCCCAAGGTGCACTTACGTGTTGGTCATCAACACTGGCAATTTCGCCGATTCTGGCCCGTTTCATGGACTATTACTCACCATTTTGGGATCCTAGAGTGATTTCCACGATTAACGAACCCTGTGGTGCGTTTACGTGTGTGTCATCAACACTCGCAGTTTTGGCCGATTCTGGCCCGTTTCGTCGACTATTACTCACCATTTCGTGGTCACGAAGGGATTTCCACGAATAACGAACCCTGGGGTGCGTTTACGTGTCGGTTATCAACGCTGGCAGTTTTGGCAGATTCAGACCCATTTCTTGGATTATTACTCACTGTTTTGGTGTCCCGAGGCGATTTCCATAGTTGTTGAACTCCAAGGTGCGCTTACGTGTCGGTCATCCACATTGGCAGTTTTGGCCGATTCTGGCCCGTTTCGTGGACTATTACTCACTATTCTGGGGTTCTAGAGTGATTTCCACGATTAAAGAAACCTGGGTGCGCTTACGTGTCGGTCATCAACACTGGCTGTTTTGGCCGATTCTGGCCTGTTTCGTGGACTATTACTCACTATTTGTGGGTACCGGAGTGATTTCCACGATTAACGAACTCTGGTGCGTTTACGTGTCGGTTATAAACATTGGCAGTTTTGGCCAATTCAGACCCATTTCTTGGATTATTACTCACTGTTTTGGGGTCCCGAAGCGATTTCCATAGTTGTTGAACTCCAAGGTGCGCTTACGTGTCGGTCATCCACACTGGCAGTTTAGGCCGATTCTGGCCCGTTTCGTGGACTATTACTCACTATTTTGGGGTCCCAGAGTGATTTCCACGATTAAAGAACCCTGGGTGCGTTTACGTGTCAGTCATCAACACTGGCAGTTTTGACCGATTCTGGCCCGGTTCTTGGACTATTACTCACTGTTTTGGGGTGCCAGAGCGATTTCCATAGTTGTTGAACCCCAAGAAGCGCTTACGTGTCG
>NW_025229194.1:16650-17382 GCF_018294505.1 Triticum aestivum | reverse complement strand
GTGTCGGTCATCCACACTGGCAGTTTTGGCCGATTCTGGCCCGTTTCGTGGACTATTACTCACTATTTTGGGGTCCCAGAGTGATTTCCACGATTAAAGAACCCTGGGTGCGTTTACGTGTCAGTCATCAACACTGGCAGTTTTGACCGATTCTGGCCCGGTTCTTGGACTATTACTCACTGTTTTGGGGTGCCAGAGCGATTTCCATAGTTGTTGAACCCCAAGAAGCGCTTACGTGTCGGTCATCAACACTGGCAGTTTTGGCCGATTCTAGCCCATTTCGTGGACGATTACTCACTATTTGGGGTTCCCTGAGTGATTTCCATGATTAATGAACCCCGGGGTGCGTTTACGTGTCGGTGATCAACACTGGTAGTTTTGGCTGATTCTGACCCGTTTCTTGGATTATTGCTCACTGTTTTGGGGTCCCGAAGCGATTTCCATAATTGTTGAACCCCAAGGTCCGCTTACGTATCGGTCATCAACACTGGCTATTTTGGCTGATTCTGACCCATTTTTTGGATTATTACTCACTGTTTTGGGGTCCCGAAGCGATTTCCATATTAGTATAACCCCAAGGTGCCCTCACATGTCGGTCATGAACATTGGCTGTTTTGGCCGATTCTGGCCCGTTTCATGGACTATTACTCATTGTTTTGGGGTCCCGGAGTGGTTTCCACGATTAACGAAACCTGGGGTGCGTTTACGTGTCGGTCATCAACACTGGCAGTT
>NW_025229194.1:15717-16372 GCF_018294505.1 Triticum aestivum | reverse complement strand
TGGACTATTACTCACTATTTTGGGGTCCCAGCGTCCTTTCCACGATTAACGAACCCTGGGTGCGTTTACGTGTCGGTCATCAACACTCGCAGTTTTGGCCGATTCTGGCCCGTCTCGTGGACTATTACTCACTGCTTTGGGGTCCCGGAGTGGTTTCCATGGTTAACGAACGCGGTGATGCGTTTACGTGTCGGTCATCAACACTCACATTTTTGGCCAGTTTTGACCCTTTTCTTGGATTACTACTCACTGTTTTGGCGTCCCGAAGCGATTTCCATAGTTGTTGAACCCCAAGGTGCACTTACGTGTTGGTCATCAACACTGGCAATTTCGCCGATTCTGGCCCGTTTCATGGACTATTACTCACCATTTTGGGATCCTAGAGTGATTTCCACGATTAACGAACCCTGTGGTGCGTTTACGTGTGTGTCATCAACACTCGCAGTTTTGGCCGATTCTGGCCCGTTTCGTCGACTATTACTCACCATTTCGTGGTCACGAAGGGATTTCCACGAATAACGAACCCTGGGGTGCGTTTACGTGTCGGTTATCAACGCTGGCAGTTTTGGCAGATTCAGACCCATTTCTTGGATTATTACTCACTGTTTTGGTGTCCCGAGGCGATTTCCATAGTTGTTGAACTCCAAGGTGCGCT
>NW_025229194.1:13408-13926 GCF_018294505.1 Triticum aestivum | reverse complement strand
TATTACTCACTGTTTTGGGGTGCCAGAGTGATTCCATAGTTGTTGAACCCCAAGAAGCGCTTACGTGTCGGTCATCAACACTGGCAGTTTTGGCCGATTCTAGCCCGTTTCGTGGACGATTACTCACTAATTGGGGTTCCCGGAGTGATTTCCATGATGAACGAACCCCGGGGTGCTTTTACGTGTCGGTGATCAACACTGGTAGTTTTGGCCGATTCTGACCCGTTTCTTGGATTATTACTCACTGTTTTGGGGTCCCGGAGCGATTTCCATAATTGTTGAACCCCAAGGTCCGCTTACGTGTCCGTCAACAACACTGGCTGTTTTGGCCGATTCTGACCCGTTTTTTGGATTATTACTCACTGTTTTGGGGTCTCGAAGCGATTTCCATAGTAGTGTAACCCCAAGGTGCGCTTACATGTTCGTCATGAACATTGGCTGTTTTGGCCGATTCTGGCCCGTTTCATGGACTATTACTCATTGTTTCGGGGTCCCGGAGTGGTTTCCACGATTAACGA
>NW_025229194.1:11196-13272 GCF_018294505.1 Triticum aestivum | reverse complement strand
TGAAGAGATTTCCATAGTATTATAAGCCCAAGGTGCGCTTACGTGTTGGTCATCCACACTAGCAGTTTTGGCCGATTCTGGCCCGTTTCGTGGACTATTACTCACTATTTTGGGGTCCCAGGGTGCTTTCCACGATTAACCAACCCTGGGTGCGTTTACGTGTCGGTCATCAACACTCACAGTTTTGACCGATTCTGGCCCGTTTCTTGGATTATTACTCACAGTTTCGGGGTCACGAAGCGATTTCCACGATTAACGAACCCTGGGGTGCGTTTACGTGTCGGTTATCAACGCTGGCAGTTTTGGCCGATTCAGACCCATTTCTTGGATTATTACTCACTGTTTTGGTGTCCCGAAGCGATTTCCATAGTTGTTGAACTCCAAGGTGTGCTTACGTGTCGGTCATCCACACTGGCAGGTTTGGCCGATTATGGCCCGTTTCGTGGACTATTACTCACTATTCTGGGGTCCCAGAGTGATTTCCACGATTAAAGAAACCTGGGTGCGCTTACGTGTCGGTCATCAACAATGGCTGTTTTGGCCGATTCTGGCCCGTTTCATGAATATTACTCACTGTTTCGGGGTCCCGGAACGATTTCCATAGTTGTCGAACCCCAAGGTGCGCTTACGTGTCGGTCATCAACACTGGTAGTTTTGGCCGATTCTGGCCTGTTTCGTCAACTATTACTCACCATTTTGGGATCCCAGAGTGATTTCCACGATTAACGAAACCTGTGCTGCGTTTATGTGTCGGTCATCAACACTGGCAGTTTTGGCCGACTCTGGCCCGTTTCGTGGACTATTACTCACTATTTGTGGGTACCGGAGTGATTTCCACGATTAACGAACCCTGGGTGCGTTTACGTGTCGGTTATCAACACTGGCAGTTTTGGCCGATTCAGACCCATTTCTTGGATTATTACTCACTATTTTGGGGTCCCAGAGTGATTTCCACAATTAAAGAACCCTGGGTGCGTTTACACGTCGGTCATCAACAGTGGCAGTTTTGACCGATTCTGGCCCGGTTCTTGGACTATTACTCACTGTTTGGGGTGCCAGAGCGATTTCCATAGTTGTTGAACCCCAAGAAGCGCTTACGTGTCGGTCATCAACACTGGCAGTTTTGGCCGATTCTAGCCCGTTTCGTGGACGATTACTCACTATTTGGGGTTCCCGGAGTGATTTCCAGTATGAACGAACCCCGGGGTGCTTTTACGTGTCGGTGATCAACACGGGTAGTTTTGGCCGATTCTGACCCGTTTCTTGGATTATTACTCACTGTTTTGGGGTCCCGGAGCGATTTCCATAATTGTTGAACCGCAAGGTCCGCTTACGTGTCCGTCAACAACACTGGCTGTTTTGGCCGATTCGGACCCGTTTTTTGGATTATTACTCACAGTTTTGGGGTCTCGAAGCGATTTCCATAGTAGTGTAACCCCAAGGTGCGCTTACATGTTCGTCATGAACATTGGCTGTTTTGGCCGATTCTGGCCCGTTTCGTGGACTATTACTCACTATTTTGGGGTCCCAGGGTGCTTTCCACGATTAACGAACCCTGGGTGCGTTTACGTGTCGGTCATCAACACTCACAGTTTTGACCGATTCTGGCCCGTCTCGTGGACTATTACTCACTGCTTTGGGGTCCCGGAGTGGTTTCCATGGTTAACGAACCCGGTGATGCGTTTACGTGTCGGTCATCAACACTCACAGTTTTGGCTGGTTTTGACACTTTTCTTGGATTACTACTCACTATTTTGGGGTCCCAGAGTGATTTCCACGATTAAAGAAACCTGGGTGTGCTTACGTATCGGTCATCAACACTGGCTGTTTTGGCCGATTCTGGCCCGTTTCATGAATATTACTCACTGTTTCGGGGTCCCGGAACGATTTCCATAGTTGTCGAACCCCAAGGTGCGCTTACGTGTCGGTCATCAACACTGGCAGTTTTGGCCGATTCTGGCCCGTTTCGTCGAATATTACTCGCCATTTTGGGATCCCAGAGTGATTTCCACGATTAACAAAACCTGTGGTGCGTTTATGTGTCGGTCATCAACACTGGCAGTTTTGGCCGATTCT
>NW_025229194.1:7769-9555 GCF_018294505.1 Triticum aestivum | reverse complement strand
GAACTCCAAGGTGCGCTTACATGTCGGTCATCCACAGTGGCAGTTTTGGCCGATTCTGGCCTGTTTCGTGGACTATTACTCACTATTTTGGGGTCCCAGAGTGATTTCCACGATTAAAGAACCCTGGGTGCGTTTACACGTCGGTCATCAACACTGGCAGTTTTGACCGATTCCGGCCCAGTTCTTGGACTATTACTCACTGTTTTGGGGTGCCAGAGCGATTTCCATTGTTGTTGAACCCCAAGAAGCGCTTACGTGTCGGTCATCAACACTGGCAGTTTTGGCCGATTCTAGCCCGTTTCGTGGACGATTACTCACTATTTGGGGTTCCCGGAGTGATTTCCATGATGAACGAACCCGGGGTGCATTTACGTGTCGGTGATCAACACTGGTAGTTTTGGCCGATTCTGACCCGTTTCTTGGATTATTACTCACTGTTTTGGGGTCCCGGAGCGATTTCCATAATTGTTGAACCCCAAGGTCCGCTTACGTGTCCGTCATCAACACTGGCTGTTTTGGCCGATTCTGACCTGTTTTTTGGATTATTACTCACTGTTTTGGGGTCCCGAAGCGATTTCCATAGTAGTGTAACCCCAAGGTGCGCTTACATGTCGGTCATGAACATTGGCTGTTTTGGCCGATTCTGGCCCGTTTCATGGACTATTACTCAATGCTTTGGGGTCCCGGAGTGGTTTCCATGGTTAACGAACCATGTGGTGCGTTTACGTGTCGGTCATCAACACTGGCAGTTTTGGCCGATTCTGGCCTGTTTCATGGACTATTACTCACTATTTTGGGGTCCCAGAGTGACTTCCACAATTAACAAACCCTGGGGTGCGTTTATGTGTCGGTCATCAACACTCGCTGTTTTGGCCGATTCTGGCCCGTTTCTTGGATTATTACTCACCGTTTTGGGGTCGCGAAGCGATTTCCATAATTGTTAAACCTCAAGGTCTGCATACGTGTCGATCATCAACACTAGTAGTTTTGGCCGATTCTGGCCCTTTTAACGAACCATGCGGTGTGTTTACATGTCGGTCATCAACGCTCACAATTTTGGCTTATTCTGACCTGTTTCTTCGAATATTACTCACTGTTTTGGGGTCCCGAAGCGATTTCCATAGGTGTTGAACACCAAGGTGCGCTTACGTGTTGGTCATCAACACTGACAGTTTTGACCGATTCTGGCCTGCTTCATGGGGCTATTACTCACTGTTTTGGAGTCCCGGAGCGATTTCCATAGTTGTTGAACCCCAAGATGCGCTTACGTGTCGGTCATCAACACTGGCAGTTTTGGCCGATTCTGGCCCATTTCGTCGACTATTACTCACTATTTGGGGCCCCGGAGTGATTTCCACGATTGACAAACCCTGGGGGTGTGTTTACGTGTTGGTTATCAACACTGGCAGTTTTGGCTGATTTTGACCCGTTTCTTGGATTATTACTCACTGTTTTGGGGTCCCGAAGTGATTTCCATAGTAGTATAAGCCCAAGGTGCGCTTACGTGTCGGTCATCCACACTGGCAGTTTTGGCTGATTCTGGCCTGTTTCGTGGACTATTACTCACTATATTGGGGTCCCAGAGTGCTTTCCACGATTAACGAACCCTGGGTGCGTTTACGTGTCGGTCATCAACACTTGCAGTTTTGGCCGATTCTGGCCCGTCTCGTGGACTATTACTCACTGCTTTGGGGTCCTGGAGTGGTTTCCATGGTTAAAGAACCCGGTGATGCGTTTACGTGTCGGTCATCAACATTCACAGTTTTGACTGGTTTTGACCCTTTTC
>NW_025229194.1:5262-6417 GCF_018294505.1 Triticum aestivum | reverse complement strand
GCCAGAGCGATTTCCATAGTTGTTGAACCCCAAGAAGCGCTTACGTGTCGGTCATCAACACTGGCAGTTTTGGCCGATTCTGGCCCGTCTCGTGGACTATTACTCACTGCTTTGGGGTCCCGGAGTGGTTTCCATGGTTAACGAACCTGGTGATGTGTTTACATATCGGTCATCAACACTCACATTTTGGCCGGTTTTGACCCTTTTCTTGGATTACTACTCACTGTTTTGGGGTCCCGAAGCGATTTCCATAGTTGTTGAACCCCAAGGTGCGCTTACATGTCGATGATCAACACTGGCAGTTTTGGCCGATTCTGGCCCGTTTCGTGGACTACTACTCACCATTTTGCGATCCCAGAGTGATTTCCACGACTAACGAACCCTGTGGTGCGTTTACGTGTCTGTCATCAACACTCGCAGTTTTGCCGATTCTGGCCCGTTTCTTGGATTAGTACTCACCGTTTTGGGGTCACGAAGCGATTTCCACGATTAACGAACCCTGGGGTGCGTTTACGTGTCGGTTATCAACACTGGCAGTTTTGGCCGATTCAGACCCATTTCTTGGATTATTACTCACTGTTTTGGTGCCCCGAAGCGATTTCCATAGTTGTTGAACTCCAAGGTGCGCTTACGTGTCGGTCATCCACACTGGCAGTTTTGGCCGATTCTGGCCCGTTTCGTGGACTATTACTCACTATTTTGGGGTCCCAGAGTGATTTCCGCGATTAAAGAACCCTGGATGCGCTTACGTGCCGGTCATCAACACTGGCTATTTTGGCCGATTCTAGCCCGTTTCATGAATATTACTCACTGTTTTGGGGTCCCGGAACGATTTCCATAGTTGTCGAACCCCAAGGTGCGCTTACGTGTCGGTCATCAACACTGGCAGTTTTGGCCGCTTCTGGCCCGTTTCGTGGACTATTACTCACTATTTTGGGTCCCAGACTGCTTTCCACGACTAACGAACCCTGGGTGCGTTTACGTGTCGGTCATCAACACTCGCAGTTTTGGCCGATTCTGGCCCGTCTCGTGGACTATTACTCACTGCTTTGGGGTCCTGGAGTGGTTTCCATGGTTAACGAACCTGGTGATGCGTTTACGTGTCGGTCATCAACACTCATAGTTTTGACTGGTTTTGACCCTTTTCTTGGATTA
>NW_025229194.1:4270-4709 GCF_018294505.1 Triticum aestivum | reverse complement strand
CTATTACTCACTGTTTCGGGGTGCCAGAGCGATTTCCATAGTTGTTGAACCCCAAGAAGCGCTTACGTATCGGTCAGCAACACTGGCAGTTTTGGCCGATTCTGGCCCGTCTCGTGGACTATTACTCACTGCTTTGGGGTCCCGGAGTGGTTTCCATGGTTAACGAACCCGGTGATGTGTTTACGTGTCGGTCATCAACACTCACATTTTGGCCGGTTTTGACACTTTTCTTGCATTACTACTCACTATTTTGGGGTCCCGAAGCGATTTCCATAGTTGTTGAACCCCAAGGTGCGCTTACATGTCGGTGATCAACACTGGCAGTTTTGGCCGATTCTGGCCCGTTTCGTGGACTACTACTGACCATTTTGGGGTCCCAGAGTGATTTCCACGACTAACGAACCCTGTGGTGCGTTTACGTGTCTGTCATCAACACTCG
>NW_025229194.1:0-688 GCF_018294505.1 Triticum aestivum | reverse complement strand
TGGGGCCCCGGAGTGATTTCCACGATTAACAAACCCTGGGGTGTGTTTACGTGTCGGTTATCAACACTGGCAGTTTTGGCCGATTCAGACCCATTTCTTGGATTATTAATCATTGTTTTGGGGTCCCGAAGCGATTTCCATAGTTGTTGAACTCCAAGGTGCGCTTATGTGTCGGTCATCCACACTGGCAGTTTTGGCCGATTCTGGCCCGTTTCGTGGACTATTACTCACTATTTTGGGTCCCAGACTGCTTTCCACGATTAACGAACCCTGGGTGCGTTTACGTGTCGGTCATCAACACTCGCAGTTTTGGCCGATTCTGGCCCGTCTCGTGGACTATTACTCACTGCTTTGGGGTCCTGGAGTGGTTTCCATGGTTAACGAACCCGGTGATGCGTTTACGTGTCGGTCATCAACACTCATAGTTTTTACTGGTTTTGACCCTTTTCTTGGATTACTACTCACTGTTTTGGGGTCCCGAAGCGATTTCCATAGTTGTTGAACCCCAAGGTGCGCTTACGTGTCGGTCATCCACACTGGCAGGTTTGGCCGATTCTGGCCCGTTTCGTGGACTATTACTCACTATTTTGGGGTCCCAGAGTGATTTCCACGATTAAAGAACCCTGGGTGCGTTTACATGTCGGTCATCAACACTGGCAGTTTTGACCAATTCTGGCCCGGTTCTTGG
>NW_025229193.1:23876-26617 GCF_018294505.1 Triticum aestivum | reverse complement strand
GCCACGCGTCGACCGCGCCGCCGACTGGATCGCCTCCCAGTCATCGCCCCCGCGCGCCCGACGCCGGCCCGCCGCCCGTCGACGGCCACCTCGCCGGACTGCCTCCTCGACGCTGACGTCTCCGACCTCCTCCTCGTCGCCGGAACACCCCGCCGTCGCTGCTCGTCGCCAGGACCTCCTCCGCCTCGTCGCGGCAACCCCGACTCCTCCTCGAGCCCGCTATGCTCAACTACAGGGCTCGGTCAGCCTCGCCCTCCCCTCCTCCTCCTTTTTCCCCCCGCAGGTCACCGCGCCCGCCGTCCTTCATGTAGCCATGCTCGCCGCGCCCGTGCGCTCACTCTCGCGCGCGCGCCCGCGCATGCCACCGTGCGTGCCCAGCGCCCCTCGGGCTTGCGCCCGTTCGGGCTATGCCCGTTAGCCACGCGCCCACGCCCGCTCGCCTAACCCGCAAGGCCCCTGTGCCACAGACAAGTGGGCCTAGCCCCTAGAACGTTTTATTTAAAAAAATGAAATAAAAATAAATATATAATTAATTAATTAAAATAGTTAATGAATTAATTAAGTTAATTAATCTTGTTTAATTAATCTAATTAAGTATATAGTTTAATTAAACCCTAATTAGACTAATCAGTCAATGACGAATGGGACCCACATGTCAGTTGACCAGTCAACGCCTTTGTTGACTGCTGACGTCATGCTGATGTCATGCTGACGTCAGCATGCACTGTTCTTGGATAATGTTGAATTTAAATAATTAAATAAATCCTAAAAATGAATTAAATCTTTTAAAATTAATATAAAATAAACCGTAGCTCGGATGGAAAAACTTTGTACATGAAAGTTGCTCAGAACGAAGAGACGATTCCGGATACGCAACCCGTTCGTCCGCCACACCCCCCTAACCTATCGAACTCGCAACTTTCCCCCTCCGGTCCGTCTGTCCAAAAACGCGAAACTCCGGGGATACTTTCCAGGATGTTTCCCCCTTCACCAGTATCACCTCATACCGCGTTAGGGCACCTCTAGCACCGATACTTGTCATGTCATGCATTGCTATGCACCTGCTTGCTTAAATATTTATTTTTTCTTCCCCCTCTTCTCTCCGGTAGACTACGAGACCGACGCTGCTGCTGACCAGTTCGACTACGGAGTTGACGACCCCTCCCTCTTGCCAGAGCAACCAGGCAAGCCCCCCCCTTGATCACCAGATATCGCCTATTCTCCTCTATACTGCTTGCATTAGAGTAGTGTAGCATGTTACTGCTTTCGTTAATCCTATTCTGATGCATAGCCTGACATTGTCGCTACATCTGTTGATACCTTACCTGCAATCCTAAATGCTTAGTATAGGATGCTAGTTTATCATCATTGGCCCTACATTCTTGTCAGTCTGCCTTGCTATACTATCGGGCCGTGATCACTTGGGAGGTGATCACGGGTATATACTATACATACATACATACTATACAGATGGTGACTAAAGTCGGGTCAGCTCATTGAGTACCCGCAAGTGATTCTGACGAGGGGGCTGAAAGGACAGGTGGCTCCATCCCGGTAGAGGTGGGCCTGGGTTCCCGACGGCCCTCGACTGTTACTTTGTGGCGGAGCGACAGGGCAGGTTGAGACCACCTAGGAGACAGGTGGGCCTGGCCCTGTTCGGCGTTCGCGGATACTTAACACGCTTAACGAGATCTTGGTATTTGATCTGAGTCGGCTACGAGCCTATACGCACTAACCATCTACGTGGGAGTAGTTATGGGTATCCCGACGTCGTGGTATCAGCCGAAGCACTTCAGACGTCAGCGACGGAGCGGCGCGCGCCGGATTGGACTGGAACGCCTGCTAGGCTAGGTCTGCTTCCGGCCGCCCTCGCAACGTGCAGGTGTGCTATGGGCGATGGGCCCAGACCCCTGTGCGCTTAGGTTTAGACCGGCGTGCTGGCCTCTCTGCTTTGCCTAGGTGGGGCTGTGACGTGTTGATCTTTCGCGGCCGGGCATGACCCAGGAAAGTGTGTCCGGCCAAATGGGATCAAGCGTGTTGGGTTATGTGGTGCACCCCTGCAGGGAAGTTAATCTATTCGAATAGCCGTGATCTTCGGTAACAGGACGACTTGGAGTTGTACCTTGACCTTATGACAACTAGAACCGGATACTTAATAAAACACACCCTTCCAAGTTCCACAGACAACCCGGTGATCGCTTTTCTACAGGGCGACGAGGAGAGGATCGCCGGGTAGGTTTATGCTATGCGATTGTGACGCCCGGGTAATCAAGCTACAGTAACCCTCTGCTAATGATGCCACATCACTTCGATTATTTTCGCTAATCTCGTGTTAGTTCGGAACCGATTTAAACTCATATTCAAAATCAAGCAAACAATAAACGTTTTCCAAAGTCAAAACTAAAATGTTCTAAATGTGACAAATAATTCATAAGTAATGTTGGTGGAGAAACCACATTTTTATAAAAGTTCTAAATGCATTTAATTAATTAAACAGTAGGTAAGACAAATACATAAATGCTTTGGTATTTTATAAAATACTAAACTATATTATTTGGGGGTTAAACCTTTTTGTGGTAGAGGTATAATTAGTGTTACTTTTTAAGGTACAACTTTTATGTTTTATAAAACTAGAATAAAATAAAACAGTAACAGAAAAGAAATAAAATAGAAAAACAGAAAACAAGCAAAAAAAAGAAGGGAAGAACCCCCCCCCCTCACCTGGGCCGACTGGCCCAGCT
>NW_025229193.1:13959-23147 GCF_018294505.1 Triticum aestivum | reverse complement strand
TCCCCTGCTCGGGTGCCCGGCTGGGTACGCCCGCCCCTGGGCGTGCGCCCGCTCGGGCCGAAAGCACAGCGCCCCGTGCCCGTTTGCCCGGCGCCCGCAACCTCCCCTTGTCCCAATGACAAATGGGGCCCACGCCCCTAAGAACGGAATTAAAAAGAAGGATTTAAAAAAAAAGAAAATAATAATAATAAAAAAATAAATAATAAATATAAATAAATAAAATAATTAAATAATTAATTAGTTAATTAATTAAAGAATTAATTAACTTAATTAATCCTGATTAGATTAACCTAATCACCTAGTTTAGTTAACTAATCTGTTAGGTTAGTTAAGAGTCAATGACGTGCGGGACCCACACGTAGTTGACCCAGACAGCTGCATAGTTGACTGCTGACGTCAGCATGTTGTCATGCTGACGTCATCATTTACTATTCTGGATAATGTTGGATTTAAATAATTAATTAAATTCCAGAAATTAAAAAATCTTTAGAAAATCATATCTTTTAATCCGTAACTCGGATTAAAATATTTTCAACATGAAAGTTGCTCAGAACGACGAGACGATTCCGGATTCGCAGTCCGTTCATCCACCACACCCCTCTAACCTATCGAACCCGCAACTTTCCCCCTCCGGTTCATCTGTCCGAAAACACGAAACACCGGGAATACTTTCCCGGATGTTTTCCCCCCTTCACCGGTATCACCTACTACCGCGTTAGGACACACCGAACACCGCGTATTGCCTTGTTATATTTTGTGATGCTTTGTTTGCTCTGTATTCATTATTTCTTCCCCCTCTTCTCTCCGGTAGACTACGAGACCGACGCTGATGCCACCGAGTACGACTACGTCACCGACGACCCCTCTCTCTTGCCAGAGCAACCAGGCAAGCCCCCCCCTTGATCACCAGATATCGCCTATTCTACTCTATACTGCTTGCATTAGAGTAGTGTAGCATGTTACTGCTTTCCGTTAATCCTATTCTGATGCATAGCCTGGCATTGTCGCTACATCTGTTGATACCTTACCTGCAATCCTATATGCTTAGTATAGGATGCTAGTTTATCATCATTGGCCCTACATTCTTGTCAGTCTGCCTCGCTATACTATTGGGCCGTGATCACTCGGGAGGTGATCACGGGTATATGCTATACATACATACATACTATACAGATGGTGACTAAAGTCGGGTCAGCTCATTGAGTACCCGCAAGTGATTCTGACGAGGGGGTTGAAAGGACAGGTGGCTCCATCCCGGTAGAGGTGGGCCTGGGTTCCCGACGGCCCTCGATTGTTACTTTGTGGCGGAGCGGCAGGGCAGGTTGAGACCACCTAGGAGACAGGTGGGCCTGGCCCTGTTCGGCGTTCGCGGACACTTAACACGCTTAACGAGATCTTGGTATTTGATCTGAGTCTGGCTACGAGCCTATACGCACTAACCATCTACGTGGGAGTAGTTATGGGTATCCCGACGTCGTGGTATCAGCCGAAGCACTTCAGACGTCAGCGACGGAGCGGCGCGCCGAATTGGACTGGAACGCTACTAGGCTAGGTCTGCTTTCGGCCGCCCACGCAACGTGCAGGTGTGCTCAGGGCGATGGGCCCAGACCCCTGCGCGCTTAGGTTTAGACCGGCGTGCTGGCCTCTCTGTTTTGCCTAGGTGGGGCTGCGACGTGTTGATCTTCCGAGGCCGGGCATGACCCAGGAAAGTGTGTCCGGCCAAATGGGATCGAGCGTGTTGGGCTATGTGGTGCACCCCTGCAGGGAAGTTAATCTATTCGAATAGCCGTGATCTTCGGTAACAGGACGACTTGGAGTTGTACCTTGACCTTATGACAACTAGAACCGGATACTTAATAAAACACACCCTTCCAAGTGCCAGATACAACCGGTGGTCGCTCTACCTCAGGGATATGAGGAGGGGATCGCCGGGTAGGATTATGCTATGAGATGCTACTTGAAGATGCTACTTGGAGGACTTCAATCTACTCTCTCCTACATGCTGCAAGACGGAGGCTGCCAGAAGCGTAGTCTTCGACAGGATTAGCTATCCCCCTCTTATTCTGGCATTCTGCAGTTCAGTCCACTGATATGGCCTCCTTACACATATACCCATGCATATGTAGTGTAGTTCCTTGCTTGCGAGTACTTTGGATGAGTACTCACGGTTGCTTTCTCCCCCCTTTTTCCCCTTTTCCTTTCTTTCTGGTTGTCGCAACCAGATGTTGGAGTTCAGGAGCCAGACGCCACCGTCGACGATGACCCCTACTACACCGGAGGTGCCTACTACTACGTGCAGCCCACTGATGACGACCAGAAGTGACCTAGGAGGATCCCAGGCAGGAGGCCTGCTCCTCTTTCGATCTGTATCCCAGTTTGTGCTAGCCATCTTATGGCACCCTGTTTAACTTATGTCTGTACTCAGATATTGTTGCTTCCGCTGACTCGTCTATGATCGAGCACTTGTATTCGAGCCCTCGAGGCCCCTGGCTTGTATTATGATGCTTGTATGACTTATTTTATTTGTAGAGTTGTGTTGTGATATCTTCCCGTGAGTCCCTGATCTTGATCGTACACATTTGCGTGCATGATTAGTGTACGATTAAATCAGGGGCGTCACAAGTTGGTATCAGAGCCGACTGCCTGTAGGAATCCCCCTTCCAACTCCTTGGCCGAAGTCGAGTCTAGACTTTACAAAACTTTTACTAAGATGGCTGTGCGGCCCATGGGCCCACGTCGCCATTGGGTGGTATTAGGATCTTTTACTCCTCGATCTTTACTCTGGGATTCTGAACTCTCTTCTATTCGGGTTAAACGATTTTGCTAATAACAAAACTAACTTTAGGTTCTCGCGAGTACTTTCTCCCGGAGAGCCCCTCACTTCAGATGATCGTCTGCTAATCAGAAGAATTCAGAGATACTCTTTGATATTCTCTCGAGACTTTGTGCCCATCACTTTTGCTATTCCTGGCCACCGATAAATCCGTATGGATAACTACTTACACTTGCCATTCATACGATCATCCCCCAGTGATCTTGTTATTACAAGATACCCCGAAGTTTTCTCTATTGATCCGAGAATACTTTGTGCCTACTGCCTAGCAGTTCCTTACTACATGAATACCCCCTCAAATAAATACTCGCACTTGTCGAGTATCCGCTCATCCCCTGTTGTTCATGTGTTACACAAAATTCTTCAAAATACTATTCGATCTTCCGAGAATCCTCTGGAGCCTTTGGCTCTTGAAATTCTTGCTTGCTTGCATTATGGTTAATCCCATAAGTCTCGTAGTCATATTGACATTCCTTGTCATTATCATTTTGAGTCTGTTGACTCAATATGTTTGCGAATACCCGCAATCATCATTGATCCGTATAAATTACCTTTCCGGCTGAGCTGCCATTCTTTTAACTGGAATTGGTTCTCGACCAATCCAAGTGTCGTTGATTGTACCCTAAGGCTATTCAACTTATACATCCCTAATCAGAGCATTGCTTCTGACCCCTTGATTTGGGAATCGTAATTCAATTGCATTTGACAATTGAGTTAGTCAGTTGTTTCTAGATTTTGATCTCCTTGCATCCTGCTTCCTCTAGATGAGAACTGATGCTCACGTCAGATCCCTTGTGGATCACCAGATCCTTAGTTGGATTTTATCTGACAACGCCTTTCATATTCAATAACCTTGTGAGCCTTTTCCTCTGATACATAAGGCCTTTGGTAAATTGTATCCTCTGCTTTCTCAATCATGCTCTGCCTTCGAACTTGAGTTAATTATTCCTAAAGATTCTGGTATATGATTCCAAGGAGCCCCTATGGGTAGAACATATGCCTTCACTAAACCGTGTGAACCCGAAAGTTTTCACGAATCATACTCTTCTGGTGCCTCGCCAGATAAAATTTTCAACACTGCAACTTCATCGAACGTGAGAAGTGAATGGAAGGTTATACATTGAAGAAGTGGGAGTCGACCTTGAACTTGTGTTCATGCCCATGGACACGATGTAGATCTTATCATTAAAGCTTCTCTTAAATAAATTATTCCTTTGGTATAAGTTCATCTTATATCTAGGATCTGGCCTTTTGCAACCGTGGTTCCGACCATGATTGTTCTTCTTTGTTCTCCTTTCTCGGACAAGTCAAAATAATTGTCTTCTATGGATCAATACACCAGTCCAACCTTTACTTTGATCTTGTGTCGGGTATTACACCCCCTGGTATCTCGAGATTATCATGGAACTGCATAACTTCTTATGAGTTCTTCATCAAGTGCTACCTTCCAACTAATTCCAATTTTTCACGGGCCCTGAGTTACTGAACACTCAAAGACCCCGATAACTGAACCGAGTCCGCTCTACGGTTCAACAACTCTTCAGTAAGCTTCTATAAGTACGAGTTTGTACCCGATCACAGCATTCCTAGCCTGTTTGGCTATATCATTGTCGTGACGATTCTAACTGTGCTACTTGGTCCTTAATCCTGGAGCACAACCTTCGATGATGAGCTAAGCTTACGTCGATCTTCCTCATCATATCATTTCGCCTTGAACAGCAAGCTTGATTTCGAGTTTGTGTCTTATCCATGGTTCCAATGACCCTTTGCTTCACCATTGCTTTTTCTTGATGTCGTCGCTGTTCGATTGCTTCTTCGTGGAATCTCTCGACAATTGTGTCATGATCATCATTAACATTTTGAGCTCTTCCGGGATATCAATTGAATTCATGAAGAGAAATACCATCCTTGCCCTTGATGATTTATATTATCATCGACCACTTTATTGCCTCCCGTTCAACACAAACTTGTTCGTGTTTCGTATTATACCTTGAGATCCATGCTATCCAGCAATTGTTCTTCTTTCCCTTGGAGTATTACCATCTTTTATGTCAATAATGTCGTGAGAATTTCACCACCTCTTATGCATTCTTGGTACAAGTGATACTTCCTGCCATCTCCGATCATTCCTTGGTTCCCGTGTTGTTTCTAACCGGAAATCCGACAATTGAACTATGCTGTGCGACTTCAAAATTCTAGCAACCCTATTGCTTTGAAGTTACCGGTCGATATTTCATTCTTAGACCATTGGTTATCGAATCACCATTCTAACATTGATCGTGCTACCTAGGCCCATATTTCGGGTACACCCTTCAACCAATGTTTAATTGGGTATGTTTCCTCAAGCATACCTCATTGTATCATTTGATCTGACAATTGTTATCTCCTTGTTCACCTAATCGTGGAGATCCATCTTTTCGAAATCTCCATGAATTGTCGCTGAGTTCATCAGCCACCTCCTTGTCCTCTCCTTGGGTTAATGATGAACTCTTGTTAACGGAAATCACTTCATAGTTCATTTCCCGAGAATCTTACAGTGTCATCCCGTCAATTTGTGTTGCACCTTTATTCTCAGGCATCCTGAGCCTGAGGTATCCTGACACCAATCATACCTGAATCTCCGTCAGATATGATGGTTGGGACAACTTTCCAAGAGTTATGATGTTGATCCTTTGATGACCCGGTAACATGATGTCATGCCTAGCACCCCCCCCCCCCGGCTGGAGGACCTATCATTATAGATTCCTTTTCAGCTAGGTTATCCATTCGTCCATGAGGAAATTGTAAGACTTATTCTACAAGTTATTCCTGATGGATCCTTCGTGTTTCCTAAGTCTGATCTTCACCTGAAGACCATGTCAATGCTATCTCGAAGCATGTCAATGGTACTCCGATTTTCAACAGGAACATTTGAAGCACGATGCTAAATTTTATTTATCACTTATCCTAACACCGTTGTATGGGTAATATCATGAGATTCCTTCCCCCTTACCTAAATGGTTTTCTACTTTATATCCTGTCATGGATATCATGCTCTGCTTGTCATTGGGAAGGATATACCCCTGAAATATGTGTTTAAACACATTTTCCTTTCCATTGTTCTGTTTAATCTGATGATCATATTTTCCTTTCCATTGTTGTGTTTGACATTCTTGTGATCTATATAATCTAAGCAGTAAAGATTCACTGCTTATGTAAACACCTCGATGTATAATTGGTCAGTAAGACCCTATTACTAGTTGTTGATGACATTCCGGTAACCACCGATGGACGAGAACCTTGCCTATTGGTCCGCCTCGTTCGACGAGCAGGAAAATGGTTCTCTTCGTCCCTCGCCCTTGGTACCGTCGTTGTTGCCGGCATAGCTGACAAGCTATTCACTGACATGCCTCGCTGTCGCGGCTGTGCAAGATGTCACCACCCTTCCTACTTTCAACCCACATGGTGGGCCCATAACCCACCGATCCATAGGATCGAAACTTGACTCTCTTGTACACCCTGTTGTCAAAGTTATCCCTCGTGCTTGACTTTCTATGTAATTCACGGGCCACCCGCCTGTTGATCTATTCTGTATCGGACACAATACTTATTCCTGTTGCCCTAAACCTGTGACGCCCCCGATTTAATCGTACACTAATCATGCACGCAAATGTGTACGATCAAGATCAGGGACTCACGGGAAGATATCACAACACAACTCTACAGATAAAATAAGTCATACAAGCATCATAATACAAGCCAGGGGCCTCGAGGGCTCGAATACAAGTGCTCGATCATGGACGAGTCAGCGGAAGCAACAATATCTGGGTACAGACATAAGTTAAACAAGTTTGCCTTAAGAAGGCTAGCACAAACTGGGATACAGATCGAAAGAGGCACAGGCCTCCTGCCTGGGATCCTCCTAACTACTCCTGGTCGTCATCAGCGGGCAGCACGTAGTAGTAGGCACCTCCAGTGTAGTAGGGGTCGTCGTCGACGGTGACGTCTGGCTCCTGGACTCCAGCATCTGGTTGCAACCACCAGAAAGGAAGGAAAGGGGGAAAAGGGGGGGAGAAAGCAACCGTGAGTACTCATCCAAAGTACTCGCAAGCAAGGAACTAAACTACATATGCATGGGTATATGTGTAAGGAGGCCATATCAGTGGACTGAACTGCAGAATGCCAGAATAAGAGGGGGATAGCTAGTCCTATCGAAGACTACGCTTCTGGCAGCCTCCGTCTTGCAGCATGTAGAAGAGAGTAGATTGAAGTCCTCCAGGTAGCATCTCCAAGTAGCATATCCAGGTAGCATCTCCAAGTGCATCTCCAGTCGCATCGCATAGCATAATCCTACCCGGCGATCCTCTCCTCGTCGCCCTGCGGAAAAGCGATCACCGGGTTGTCTGTGGAACTTGGAAGGGTGTGTTTTATTAAGTATCCGGTTCTAGTTGTCATAAGGTCAAGGTACAACTCCAAGTCGTCCTGTTACCGAAGATCACGGCTATTCGAATAGATTAAACTTCCCTGCAGGGGTGCACCACATAGCCCAACACGCTCGATCCCATTTGGCCGGACACACTTTCCTGGGTCATGCCCGGCCTCGGAAGATCAACACGTCGCAGCCCCACCTAGGCACAACAGAGAGGCCAGCACGCCGGTCTAAACCTAAGCGCACAGGGGTCTGGGCCCATCGCCCATAGCACACCTGCACGTTGCGAGGGCGGCCGGAAGCAGAACTAGCCCCCTTAATACAAGAGCAGGCTTACGTTCCAATCCGGTGCGCGCCGCTCCGTCGCTGACGTCTGAAGTGCTTCGGCTGATACCACGACGTCGGGATACCCATAACTACTCCCACGTAGATGGTTAGTGCGTATAGGCTCGTAGCCAGACTCAGATCAAATACCAAGATCTCGTTAAGCGTGTTAAGTATCCGCGAACGCCGAACAGGGCCAGGCCCACCTGTCTCCTAGGTGGTCTCAACCTGCCCTGTCGCTCCGCCACAAAGTAACCGTCGGGGACCGTCGGGAACCCAGGCCCACCTCTACCGGGATGGAACCACCTGCCCCTTCAGCCCCCAACTCCGAACAGTATCACAGGTAATGTAACAGTGTAAAGTATATAGCATGCCCGTGATCACCTCCCGAAGTGATCACAGCCCAGTAGTATAGCATGGCAGACAGACAAGAGTGTAGGGCCACTGATGGAACACTAGCATCCTATACTAAGCATTTAGGATTGCGGGTAAGGTATCAATGACGGTAGAAACAATGACAGGCTATGCATCAGAATAGGATTAACGAAAAGCAGTAACATGCTACACTACTCTAATGCAAGCAGTATAGAGGAGAATAGGCGATATCTGGTGATCAAGGGGGGGGCTTGCCTGGTTGCTCTGGCAAGAGAGAGGGGTCGTCAACAACGTAGTCGATCGGGGCACCCAGCAGCGGCGCCGGTCTCGTAGTCTACCGGAGAGAAGAGGGGGAAGAAATAATGAATACAGAGCAAACAAAGCATCACAAAATATAACAAGGCAATACGCGGTGTTCGGTGTGCCCTAACGCGGTAGTAGGTGATACCGGTGAAGGGGGGAAAACATCCGGGGAAGTATTCCCGGTGTTTCGTGTTTGCGGGCAGAGGAGCCGGAGGGGGAAAGTTGCGGGTTCGATAGGTTAGAGGGGTGTGGCGGACGAACGGACTGCGTACCCGGAATCGTCTCGTCGTTCTGAGCAACTTTCGTGTTGAAAATATTTTAATCCGAGTTACGGATTAAAAGATATGATTTTTTAAAGATTATATTAATTTCTGGAATTTAATTAATTAATTATTTAATTTGAAAATGAATTTATGACGTCAGCATGATGTCATGCTGACGTCAGCAGTCAACAGGGTTGACTTGGTCAACCCTGACATGTGGGTCCCGTTCGTCATTGACTGTTTAGTCTAATTAGGTTTTAACTAATCTAATTACTGTTTAATTAAACTAACTAGTTAATTAGATTAATTAAACAAGATTAATTAACTTAATTAATCCACTAATTAATTAATTAATTAATAATTTATTTTTATTTTGTTTTCCTTTTTTTTTATTAAAACGTTCTGGAGGCGGGGCCCTCCTGTCATTGACCCCAGGGGGCCTAGTGGATCGGGCGCTAGCGGGCGAAGGGCGCGGCCCGAGCGGGCACACGCTCAGGTGCGGCCGGACGAACCCGACGGGCGCGGGCGGGGCGCTGCCCGCCAGGACGCGGGATGGGACCGTGGCCACGGCGGGGCTCGCCGGAGCAGCACGGCGAGGGGCGGGCACGCGCAGCGCCGGCGCGCGCGGCCAAGGGGACGCGGCCGGCCGGAGCAGAGGCAAGCGGCGGGGGTGAGCAGGGGC
>NW_025229193.1:12977-13949 GCF_018294505.1 Triticum aestivum | reverse complement strand
TATGTAATTCATGAGCCACCTTCAATCTGGTATCAGACAAATACTTATTCTCGTGGCTTCGAACCCCTTTCACGCCACATATCAGACATCGAACGATTGCCTGCCCGCTCGAAACTTCCCAGGATACCTCCTTACTCTGCTCTTGATATTTTCTTAAGTTTCAATTCGAGAGTTACTTCCGCCACCCTCCCCGATGTTATCGACCAGACAGTCAAACCTGCAGAGGTCCATTCTCTCGGAATACCCACCCTTTATCCTTTCGTAAGTACGATGGAACCCCGAAGAAAGGACGACAAACTTCATCATGATGACCTGAAGGAGAGGACTGAAGACATCAATGTAATGGGTCGACCTCTTCGAGAAGAGCTACTATGATCGAGAAGAATCGTTAGAATTTCGTAACCAGACCCCTTCCCCCTTATAACCGATCCTAAATCTCGGGACGAGATTTCTTGTAGTGGAGGAGAATTGTGACGCCCGGATAATTAAGCTACAGTGATTCCCCGCTAATGATGCCACGTCACCACGGTTACTGTGATAAACTCTCGATAGTTCAGAACCGAAACAAATTCAAAATCTAAATAAAAGAAAACAATAAAAGTTTTTAAAAATTAAAATAAAAATGTTCGGTGGTTGCCAAATATTACAAAGATAATTATGGTGTAAGGTTCACAATTTTATAAAATGCCTAAGTGTTTATAAATAAATAAAAACAGAAAAGAAAATAAATAAAAAGAAAACAGAAAACAATACAAAAAAGAAAGGAGAAGAGAAACCCCCCTGGGCTTCGGCCCAGCTGACCACAGGCCCCACTGGGCCACCCACCAGGCCCCAGCCCCCCATCTCCTCCTTATCCCCCCCACCGGTGAGACCCCGAAACCCTAACCCACTCCTCCCACTCCCCACGTCTCTCCTCTCCTCGTCCCGATCTGGATCGGGTACGAGCGCCCCCTCCCCCCCATCGACGAGCGC
>NW_025229193.1:6872-12967 GCF_018294505.1 Triticum aestivum | reverse complement strand
CCCGAGGGCGCCCCTGGCGCCGCCGCCCCGACCACCTCGCCATCGCCCCGCGCCGCCCGGCGACCCTACCGCGGTGGACGAGCCACCTGCCGGCGACGAACCCCTCTCCCTCGTGCCGTGCCACGGCCTCTTCCTCACGGACCCCGCTATCGTCGCAGTCACCTCGTCGCCGGACGCCATCGCCAGCCTGCTTCCTCCCCGTCGCCCGGTCGTCCCCGACCTTCTTCCTCGTCACCCACTGCCGCTTCCCTACCGGCCCTGTGAGCTCCCTCCCTTTCCCTCTCTGTCCCGAGCGACCATCACTGACGTCAGCATGTTGTCATGCTGACGTCATCATTTACTATTCTGGATAATGTTGGATTTAAATAATTAATTAAATTCCAGAAATTAAAAAATCTTTAGAAAATCATATCTTTTAATCCGTAACTCGGATTAAAATATTTTCAACATGAAAGTTGCTCAGAACGACGAGACGATTCCGGATTCGCAGTCCGTTCGTCCGCCACACCCCTCTAACCTATCGAACCCGCAACTTTCCCCCTCCGGTTCATCTATCCGAAAACACGAAACACCGGGAATACTTTCCCGGATGTTTTCCCCCCTTCACCGGTATCACCTACTACCGCGTTAGGACACACCGAACACCGCGTATTGCCTTGTTATATTTTGTGATGCTTTGTTTGCTCTGTATTCATTATTTCTTCCCCCTCTTCTCTCCGGTAGACTACGAGACCGACGCTGATGCCACCGAGTACGACTACGTCACCGACGACCCCTCTCTCTTGCCAGAGCAACCAGGCAAGCCCCCCCCCTTGATCACCAGATATCGCCTATTCTACTCTATACTGCTTGCATTAGAGTAGTGTAGCATGTTACTGCTTTCCGTTAATCCTATTCTGATGCATAGCCTGGCATTGTCGCTACATCTGTTGATACCTTACCTGCAATCCTATATGCTTAGTATAGGATGCTAGTTTATCATCATTGGCCCTACATTCTTGTCAGTCTGCCTCGCTATACTATTGGGCCGTGATCACTCGGGAGGTGATCACGGGTATATGCTATACATACATACATACTATACAGATGGTGACTAAAGTCGGGTCAGCTCATTGAGTACCCGCAAGTGATTCTGACGAGGGGGCTGAAAGGACAGGTGGCTCCATCCCGGTAGAGGTGGGCCTGGGTTCCCGACGGCCCTCGATTGTTACTTTGTGGCGGAGCGGCAGGGCAGGTTGAGACCACCTAGGAGACAGGTGGGCCTGGCCCTGTTCGGCGTTCGCGGACACTTAACACGCTTAACGAGATCTTGGTATTTGATCTGAGTCTGGCTACGAGCCTATACGCACTAACCATCTACGTGGGAGTAGTTATGGGTATCCCGACGTCGTGGTATCAGCCGAAGCACTTCAGACGTCAGCGACGGAGCGGCGCGCGCCGAATTGGACTGGAACGCCACTAGGCTAGGTCTGCTTTCGGCCGCCCACGCAACGTGCAGGTGTGCTCAGGGCGATGGGCCCAGACCCCTGCGCGCTTAGGTTTAGACCGGCGTGCTGGCCTCTCTGTTTTGCCTAGGTGGGGCTGCGACGTGTTGATCTTCCGAGGCCGGGCATGACCCAGGAAAGTGTGTCCGGCCAAATGGGATCGAGCGTGTTGGGCTATGTGGTGCACCCCTGCAGGGAAGTTAATCTATTCGAATAGCTGTGATCTTCGGTAACAGGACGACTTGGAGTTGTACCTTGACCTTATGACAACTAGAACCGGATACTTAATAAAACACACCCTTCCAAGTGCCAGATACAACCGGTGGTCGCTCTACCTCAGGGATATGAGGAGGGGATCGCCGGGTAGGATTATGCTATGAGATGCTACTTGAAGATGCTACTTGGAGGACTTCAATCTACTCTCTCCTACATGCTGCAAGACGGAGGCTGCCAGAAGCGTAGTCTTCGACAGGATTAGCTATCCCCCTCTTATTCTGGCATTCTGCAGTTCAGTCCACTAATATGGCCTCCTTACACATATACCCATGCATATGTAGTGTAGTTCCTTGCTTGCGAGTACTTTGGATGAGTACTCACGGTTGCTTTCTCCCCCCTTTTTCCCCTTTTCCTTTCTTTCTGGTTGTCGCAACCAGATGTTGGAGTTCAGGAGCCAGACGCCACCGTCGACGATGACCCCTACTACACCGGAGGTGCCTACTACTACATGCAGCCCGCTGATGACGACCAGAAGTGACCTAGGAGGATCCCAGGCAGGAGGCCTGCTCCTCTTTCGATCTGTATCCCAGTTTGTGCTAGCCATCTTATGGCACCCTGTTTAACTTATGTCTGTACTCAGATATTGTTGCTTCCGCTGACTCGTCTATGATCGAGCACTTGTATTCGAGCCCTCGAGGCCCCTGGCTTGTATTATGATGCTTGTATGACTTATTTTATTTGTAGAGTTGTGTTGTGATATCTTCCCGTGAGTCCCTGATCTTGATCGTACACATTTGCGTGCATGATTAGTGTACGATTAAATCGGGGGCGTCACAGCGATGCTACTTGGAGATGCTACTTGGAGATGCTACTTGGAGGACTTCAAGCTACTCTCTTCTTCTTGTTGCAAGACGGTGGCTGCGAGAAGCGTAGCCTTCGACAGGATTAGCTATCCCCCTCTTATTCTGGCATTCTGCAGTTCAGTCCACTGATATGGCCTCCTTACACATATACCCATGCATATGTAGTGTAGTTCCTTGCTTGCGAGTACTTTGGATGAGTACTCACGGTTGCTTTCTCCCCCTTTTTTCCCCTTTCCTTTCTTTCTGGTTGTCGCAACCAGAGGCTGGAGTCCAGGAGCCAGACGCCACCGTCGACGACGACCCCTACTACACTGGAGGTGCCTACTACTACGTGTTGCCCGCTGATGACGACCGGGAGTAGTTTAGGAGGATCCCAGACAGGAGGCCTGTGCCTCTTTCGATCTGTATCCCAGTTTGTGCTAGCCTTCTTAAGGCAAACTTGTTTAACTTATGTCTGTACTCAGATATTGTTGCTTCCGCTGACTCGTCTATGATCGAGCACTTGTATTCGAGCCCTCGAGGCCCCTGGCTTGTATTATGATGCTTGTATGACTTATTTATGTTTTAGAGTTGTATTGTGATATCTTCCCGTGAGTCCCTGATCTTGATCGTACACGTTTGCGTGCATGATTAGTGTACGATTGAATCGGGGGCGTCACAAGTTGGTATCAGAGCCGACTGCCTGTAGGAATCCCCATTCCAACTCCTTGGCCGAAGTCGAGTCTAGACTTTACAAAACTTTTAATAACATGGTTGTGCGGCTTACGGCCCCACGTCGCCATTGGGTGGTATTAGGATCTTTTACTCCTCGTCTATTCTCTGGGACTCTGACATCTCTTCTATTCGGGTTAAACAATTTTACTAACTCCGACTCTAGGTTCTCGCAATTACTTCCTCCCGGAGAGCCCCTTCAGTCTAGATGATTGCCGGCTGCACCAGAAGATTTCGAAGATACTCTGTGATTTTCTCTCAAGACCTTGTGCCCGTTGCTTTTGCAATTCCCTTCTATCGAAATATCCCTATGGATAAATACTTACACCTGTCGTGCTTACTTTTATTCCCAGTCGATCTTTTTATTACAAGATACCCTGAGAATATTTTGTGCCTACTGCCTTGCAGTTCTTGCCACCTGAATACCCCTAAGAAAAATTTCTCACACTTTCCGAGTATCCGCTCATCCCTAGTTGTTCAGATGTTTCACAAAAGTCTTTGAAATACTATTCGATCTTCCGTAAATCTTGAGCATCCTATTGCTCTTGAAATTCTTGATTGCTTGCATTATGGTTAATCACATAAGTCTAGTAATCTTGTTGACATCCATTGTCATTGTCATTTTGAGTCCGTTTATTCGATTTGTTGCGAATGCTTGGAATCCTCAAACAGATCCCAGAATTCATCCTTCCGGCTCAGACGTTGTTTTAATCATGAGCTGGTTCTCGCCAATTAAATTGTCGTCGATTGTGCCCCTAAGTCTATTGAACTTATCCATCCTTGATCAGAGCGTCTGCTTCTGATCCTTCACTTTGTAAATCATAATTCCTTAGCAATTGATCTCTAAGTTATTCAGTTGTTTCTATAATCCAATGTAATTGCCTTGCTTCTTCCTCTGGTTGTGTGCCGATACTCACCCCAGATCCTTTGTTGAATTTTATCCGACAATGTCCTTCATATTCAATAACCTTGAGCCTTTCCTAGGATGTATACCGCCTTTGGTAAATTGTATCCCCTACTTTGTCAACCATGCTCTGCTATCGAGCTCATGTTATTTACTCCTGAAGTTTGTGGGATATGTTCCTAAGAGGCCCGATGGGTTGGACATATGCCTTCTCTAAACTGTGTGAACCCGGAAACTACTACGGGTCATACTCTACTAGTGTTATGTCAGATAAAATTTCAACACACAATTTCGTTGAAGGCGAGAAGTGAATGGAAGGTTATACATTGAAGAAGTGGGAGTCGACCTTGAACCTTGCGTTCATGCCCATGGACACGAGGTATAACTTACCATGGAAGCTGCTCATAAAAATAGTTACCCCCGTGATATAAGTTCATCTTGTATCCGTGGTTCAATCATTTATGATCGTGGTTTCCGACCATGTTCTCCTTTAAATACCATTTCTCGTGCAAGTTTAAGCACTTGTCTTCTGCAGAGTAATACCCCAGCCCAACCTCTACTTTGATTTGTCGTTGAGTATTACCCCCCTGGTATCTCAAGATTATCACGGAACTGCATAACTTCTTATGAGTTCTTCATCAAGTGCTGCATTCTCGTTGATTCCAATTTTTCACGGGCTTTGAGTTATTAAACACTCAAAGACACCGATAACTGACTCGAGTCCGTATCGCGATTAAGCAACTCTTGTAACCTTCATTACTTATGAGTTTGAACTCAATCACGTCATTCCTAGCCTGTTTGGCTATACCCTTGTCGTACCGATTTTAACTGTGCTACCTCGTCCTTCTCTGGTGCACGAATTCTTCAGTGTGTGAGCACGACTTACGTCGAGCTTTCAACATCATGTTGCTTGTCGAGAAAGGCAACCTTGGTTCCGAGCTTGCATCTTATATATTGATCCTATAACTGGCCACTTCGTCATTCCCTTGCTTGTTGTCGTTGTTGTTTGATTGCATCCTCTCGAAAACCCCCGGCAAATGTGTTGGATCACCTTCAACACTTTGACTTCTTCCGAGATGTCAACTGTGTTCATGATGAGAAATACCATCCTTGCCCCTCGATGATTGTGTTATCATTGATGACATTCTTGCCTTCCCCCAACACAAACTTGTTCATGTTTCGTGTTATACCTTGAGTTCCTTGCTACCCAGCATTGTTCTTCTTTACCTTGGAGTATTACCACCTTTTATGTCAAGAATGCCGTAGGAATATCACTACCTCTTAAGAATTCTTGGTATATTGATACTTCTCACCATCACCATTCTTTCTTGGTCCTTGTGTTGATTCCAACCGGGGTACCAACAAGTGAGCGGTGCTGTTTGGATTCCGCCCTTCTAGCAACCCTATTGCTTTGAAGTTAATGGTCGGCCGTTCATTCTTAGACTGTTGATTATTGAATCACCATTCCAATGTTGGTCGTGCAACCCAGCCCATATTTCAGGTGCACCTTTCAACCAATGTTAATTGTGTATGTTTTCCTCGAGCATACATCATTATACCATTTGATCTGACAAATGCTATCTCCTTGTTCACATAATTGTGGAAATCCACCTTTTTGGAAATCTCGAGGATTGTCACTGGCTCCATCAGCTACCCCATCATCCTCTCTTTGGTTTAAATGATGAACTCTTCTGTTGAAACCCGCTCCCATAGTTCATTTCTCGAGAATCTTGCAATGTCATTTCGTCAATTTGTGTTGCACCTTTTCCTCTCGGACCCCCTGAGTCTGAGGTATCATGACACCAGTTGGATATGAATCTCGGTCAGTTATGATGGTTGGGACAACTCTCCAAGGGTCATGATGTTGATCCTTTGATGACCCGGTAACATGATGTCATGCCTAGCACCCCCCCCCCC
>NW_025229193.1:5486-6347 GCF_018294505.1 Triticum aestivum | reverse complement strand
GTCCCAAGTGATCTATTTTGGTATCAGACGCAGTACTTATTCTCGTTGCCTTGAACCCCTTTCACCTTCTGATTAGGCATCGAACGCTTGCCTATCCGTTTGAAAATTCTCGTGGTACCTCCTTACTTTGCTCTCGATATTTTCTTAAGATTCAATTCGAGAGTAACTTCCGCCACCTTCCTCGATGTTATCGACCAGATAGTCAACCTTGTAGAGGTCTGTCCTTTTGAAGCTACCCCTTATCCTTTCCTTAAGTACGATGAAGATCCCCAAGTAAGGACGACAACTTCATCATGATGACCCGAAGCAGAGAACTGAAGACATCAATGTAATGGATCGACCTCTTCGAGAAGAGCAACCAAAGACGAGAAGATTCGTTAGGATTTCGTAACCAGACCTTTCCCCCTAGTCCCCCTCTTAAATCTCGGGACGAGATTTCTTGTAGTGGAGGAGAATTGTGACGCTCGGATAATCTTGCTAAAATAATGCCACGCTAATCAAGCCACATCATCCCGATTACTGATGCTAAACGTCCATTAGTTCAAACCGCGTCAAATTAAAATTTAAAATTAATGTCGACAATAAAAGTTTTCGAAAGTAGAAACAAAAATGCTCGGTGGGTGCCAAATATTACAAGGGTAGTTATGGTACAGCAATCACATTTTTAGAAAATGGCTAAATAATTTAAACTGATCTAAAACAGAAAAGAAAATAAATAAAAACAAAACAGAAAAACTAAAACCTAAAACTAACAGAAAAAAAAGGAGAAACCCCCCTCTGGGCCGTGGCCCAACTGGGCCAACCCCCAGGCCCAGCCGGCCCACCCCTCCCCTCCATAACCCCCCACCAGGGGAGAAACCC
>NW_025229193.1:2124-5152 GCF_018294505.1 Triticum aestivum | reverse complement strand
CACGCTGGACCTCCTCGCCCCCTCTCCCTCGATTGACGCCGCCGGAAGCCGTGGCCACGCCACGCGTCGACCGCGCCGCCGACTGGATCGCCTCCCCGTCATCGCCCCCGCGCGCCCGACACCGGCCGCCGCCCGTCGACGGCCACCTCGCCGGACTGCCTCCTCGACGCCGACGTCTCCGACCTCCTCCTCGTCACCGGAACACCCCGCCGTCGTTGCTCGTCGCCAGGACCTCCTCCGCCTCGTCGCGGCAACCCCGACTCCTCCTCGAGCCCACTATGCTCAACTACAGGGCTCGGTGAGCCTCGCCCTCCCCTCCTCCTCCTTTTTCCCCCCGCAGGTCACCGCGCCCGCCGTCCTTCATGTAGCCATGCTCGCCGCGCCCGTGCGCTCACTCTCGCGCGCGCGCGACCGCGCATGCCGCCGCCGCTGCCACCGTGCGTGCCCAGCGCCCCTCGGGCTTGCGCCCGTTCGGGCTATGCCCGTTAGCCACGTGCCCACGCCCGCTCGCCTGACCCGCAAGGCCCCTGTGCCACAGACAAGTGGGCCTAGCCCCTAGAACGTTTTATTTAAAAAAAATGAAATAAAAATAAATATATAATTAATTAATTAATTAATTAATTAAAATAGTTAATGAATTAATTAAGTTAATTAATCTTGTTTAATTAATCTAATTAAGTATATAGTTTAATTAAACCCTAATTAGACTAATCAGTCAATGACGAATGGGACCCACATGTCAGTTGACAGTCAACGCCTTTGTTGACTGCTGACATCATGCTGATGTCATGCTGACGTCAGCATGCACTGTTCTTGGATAATGTTGAATTTAAATAATTAAATAAATCCTAAAAATGAATTAAATCTTTTAAAATTAATATAAAATAAACCGTAGCTCGGATGGAAAAACTTTGTACATGAAAGTTGCTTAGAACGAAGAGACGATTCCGGATACGCAACCTGTTCGTCCGCCACACCCCCCTAACCTATCGAACTCGCAACTTTCCCCCTCTGGTCCGTCTGTCCAAAAACGCGAAACTCCGGGGATACTTTCCCGGATGTTTCCCCCTTCACCAGTATCACCTCATACCGCGTTAGGGCACCTCTAGCACCGATACTTGTCATGTCATGCATCGCTATGCACCTGCTTGCTTAAATATTTATTGTTTCTTCCCCATCTTCTCTCCGGTAGACTACGAGACCGACGCTGCTGCTGACCAGTTCGACTATGGAGTTGACGACCCCTCCCTCTTGCCAGAGCAACCAGGCAAGCCCCCCCCCCTTGATCACCAGATATCGCCTATTCTCCTCTATACTGCTTGCATTAGAATAGTGTAGCATGTTACTGCTTTCGTTAATCCTATTCTGATGCATAGCCTGACATTGTCGCTACATCTATTGATACCTTACCTGCAATCCTAAATGCTTAGTATAGGATGCTAGTTTATCATCATTGGCCCTACATTCTTGTCATTCTGCCTTGCTATACTATCGGGCCGTGATCACTTGGGAGGTGATCACGGGTATATACTATACATACATACATACTATACAGATGGTGACTAAAGTCGGGTCAGCTCATTGAGTACCCGCAAGTGATTCTGACGAGGGGGCTGAAAGGACAGGTGGCTCCATCCCGGTAGAGGTGGGCCTGGGTTCCCGACGGCCCTCGACTGTTACTTTGTGGCGGAGCGACAGGGCAGGTTGAGACCACCTAGGAGACAGGTGGGCCTGGCCCTGTTCGGCGTTCGCGGATACTTAACACGCTTAACGAGATCTTGGTATTTGATCTAAGTTGGCTACGAGCCTATACGCACTAACCATCTACGTGGGAGTAGTTATGGGTATCCCGACGTCGTGGTATCAGCCGAAGCACTTCAGACGTCAGCGACGGAGCGGCGCGCGTCGGATTGGACTGGAACACCTGCTAGGCTAGGTCTGCTTACGGCCGCCCTCGCAACGTGCAGGTGTGCTATGGGCGATGGGCCCAAACCCCTGTGCGCTTAGGTTTAGACCGGCGTGCTGGCCTCTCTGTTTTGCCTAGGTGGGGCTGCGATGTGTTGATCTTTCGCGGCCGGGCATGACCCAGGAAAGTGTGTCCGGCCAAATGGGATCAAGCGTGTTGGGTTATGTGGTGCACCCCTGCAGGGAAGTTAATCTATTCGAATAGCCGTGATCTTCGGTAACAGGACGACTTGGAGTTGTACCTTGACCTTATGACAACTAGAACCGGATACTTAATAAAACACACCCTTCCAAGTTCCACAGACAACCCGGTGATCGCTTTTCTACAGGGCGACGAGGAGAGGATCGCCGGGTAGGTTTATGCTATGCGATGCTACTTGGAGATGCTACTTGGAGATGCTACTTGGAGGACTTCAATCTACTCTCTTCTACTTGTTGCAAGACGGTGGCTGCGAGAAGCGTAGCCTTCGACAGGATTAGCTATCCCCCTCTTATTCTGGCATTCTGCAGTTCGGTCCACTGATATGGCCTCCTTACACATATACCCATGCATATGTAGTGTAGTTCCTTGCTTGCGAGTACTTTGGATGAGTACTCACGGTTGCTTTCTCCCCCTTTTTTCCCCTTTCCTTTCTTTCTGGTTGTCGCAACTAGAGGCTGGAGTCCAGGAGCCAGACGCCACCGTCGACGACGACCCCTACTACACTGGAGGTGCCTACTACTACGTGCTGCCCGCTGATGACGACCGGGAGTAGTTTAGGAGGATCCCAGGCAGGAGGCCTGCGCCTCTTTCGATCTGTATCCCAGTTTCTGCTAGCCTTCTTAAGGCAAACTTGTTTAACTTATGTCTGTAGTCAGATATTGTTGCTTCCACTGACTCGTCTATGATCGAGCACTTGTATTCGAGCCCTCGAGGCCCCTGGCTTGTATTATGATGCTTGTATGACTTATTTATGTTTTAGAGTTGTGTTGTGATATCTTCCTGTGAGTCCCTGATCTTGATCGTACACGTTTGCGTGCATGATTAGTGTACGATTGAATCGGGGGCGTCACACTTCTTCTT
>NW_025229193.1:0-1195 GCF_018294505.1 Triticum aestivum | reverse complement strand
TATCATTATAATTTCTTTTGCAAGATAACCATTCTTCCTGGAGGAAATTGTAAGACTTATCCTACAAGTTGTTCCTAATGGATCTTTCCTATATCCAAAGTCTGGCCCTTGATTGAAACAAACACCATGTCAATGCTATCTCGAAGCATGTCTGTGGTACTCCGATTTTCAACAAGAACATTTGAAGCCCAATGCTAAATGTTTCTTGCTCAATTGTCCAAACACCGATGTATGGGTAATGCCATGAAAATTCTCTCCCCTACCTAAGAGTTTTCTACATTATATCCTGTCATGGATATCATGCTCTGCTTATCCTTGGGAAGGATATACCCCTGAAATATGTGTTTAAACACATTTTCCTTTCCATTGTTCTGTTTAACCTGATGATCACATTTTCCTTTCCATTGGTTTGTTTGACCTTTCTTGTGATCTATATAACCTAAGCAGTAATAATTTACTTCTTATGTAAGCACCTCGGTGTACAACTCTGCCAGTGAGACCCTGTTACTTTTGTTGATGACATTTTGGTAACCACCGATGGACGAGAACTTTGCCTAATGGTCCGCCTCGTTCAACGAGCAGGAAAATGGTTCTCTTCGTCCCTCGCCCTTGGTATCGATGTTGTTGCCGACATAACTGATAGGCTACCCTCTAACACGCCTTACTATCGTGACCGTGCAAGGTGTCGGCCTCCTTCCTACTTTCAACCACATGGTGGGCCCATAACCCACAGTTCCACAGGATCGAAAGCTGACTCTCCTGTACACCCCCTGTTTCCCAAAGTTATTCCTCGCGCGTGGACTCGTATGTAAATCACGAACCACCGTCCCAAGTGATCTATTTTGGTATCAGACGCAGTACTTATTCTCGTTGCCTTGAACCCCTTTCACCTTCTGATTAGGCATCGAACGCTTGCCTATCCGTTTGAAAATTCTCGTGGTACCTCCTTACTTTGCTCTCGATATTTTCTTAAGATTCAATTCGAGAGTAACTTCCGCCACCTTCCTCGATGTTATCGACCAGATAGTCAACCTTGTAGAGGTCTGTCCTTTTGAAGCTACCCCTTATCCTTTCCTTAAGTACGATGAAGATCCCCAAGTAAGGACGACAACTTCATCATGATGACCCGAAGCAGAGAACTGAAGACATCAATGTAATGGATCGACCTCTTCGAGAAGAGCAACCAAAGACGAGA
>NW_025229192.1:0-26622 GCF_018294505.1 Triticum aestivum | reverse complement strand
CAGCAGGTCGACCTCAGGTATATATTCGTAATGGTAGGCCTGCACCACCACCTCAGGTACGCGATGATGTCCATATTCCTAAACTGAAATTGAATATTCCACCATTTGAGGGTAGATATGTTCCTGATATATATCTTACTTGGGAGTTAGAAACTGAACAACGATTTACATGTTTACAATATCCTGAGGAGAGACGAGTTGCTGCTGCTGTTTGTGCTTTCACTAGTTTTGCATGCGTATGGTGGTCTGAACATTGTAGATTATATCCTATTCCAACTACTTGGGCTGCTTTGAAAACTGCTATGCGTACGCGTTGGGTTCCACCATATTATCAACGTGAATTGCTTCAAAAATTGCAGCGTTTAAGACAAGGGAAAAATTCTGTAGAAGAATATTATCAGGAATTACAAACTGGCATGATTAGATGTGGTATTGTTGAGGAGAATGAAGCTATGCTTGCACGTTTTCTGGGTGGATTAAATAGAGAGATTCAGACCATTCTAGACTATAAGGAGTGATGAGGACATCAATACAATTGTTACACCCACAGCCCCTGCTGCTATACATACTGGACCAATTACTAGAGCTCGTGCACGCCAACTAAATTACCAGGTACTTTCGTTTCTTGGTAATGATTCTAATGTTCATGAGAATATGATGCTGCCTAAATTGGATACATTTGTTTTGCTTACAAATGAAGGGCCTAGCTTGGAGAAGGATGAACATTGGAGCAAGAACAAGCATGGAGATGATGGCATGCGCAAGGGAAACAAGAACGGAGTCACAAGTGATGATTTCAGGACGTTGAAGCCACCATAATGGGTGCATGAAGCCTTGGACGAAATATACAAGACGCCACTTCATAAATTTCGTCCCGAGGCTATTTTAGGTGCTGCGTCACCTTATTATTGGGCCAGGCCCATGTAATTTCGAAATACATAAGTATAGGCTATTTTTAGAGTCCGTATGTGTGGGGAAACAAGAGATAGGGTTGATTTCGGACCCCTCCACCAAGGGCCACGAAATTCCCCCCCTCTTCCTCCATATATACAGCCCTTAGGGCATCGTTTAGACTTTGGGTTTTGTTTAGATTAAAAGTTCGCCATAGCTGCAACTTCGCGTACTTCGTTTGTGTTCAACGACCAGACAAAGGCGTCACAGAACCCCACCTTGATCAATAAAGCTTTCATCTTATATTCGCAATATCCAGATTGCAATCTTAGTTTCTTGCTTGTTCTTCGTTTGCTCGCAGGAAACAGACCTTCGTGGTCAGGTTGATCGTGCTCCGGCGTGGTCAATAACCTCTCGGAGTTGGTTTAGCGATTGCTAAGGCGCGACGTCCTCGCACGTTCGTAGTCGGATCGTCAAAGTCGACTTCCACCAAAGCGAAATCCACCATCTCATCGAAAGACGGGACACCTTTGCCTCTATCAAGTGGTATCAGATTTCTTGGTTGCTCGGTGAGATTTTACAGTTTTTTGTAGTTTAGATCGAGTCTGTTCTTCATACCTACAGTCCATGAAAAAGCCACAAAAAAAAAATTAGGGTTAGTTCATCATATCCGAACCAATCTGAGCCTTTGCATAATCTTTTTAGGGTTTTGCTTTGTTGAATTTGCGGTTGCATCGTCGTGTCTAGTTGCTGGTCTTAGAGTCTAGTCTTTTACTAATATCACTCGTTTATTCCATCTTGCTTGTAAAGCTGAACGTGAAGTGCAGGATCGACAAGCATTGGGGCGAACTAACTTTTCTGCAGGCCGACCTTCATCATGGACACCACGTGCATCTTCTACTTCAACTGCACCAGCACCTCCATCCGGTGCCACCTCCAGCCGTGATACAAGAAAACAGGCACAACCACCATTATCTGCCAAGAGCGCACCTGCGGGGCCTGCACAGCGTTCTTCTTCTTCCATGGCATCAACAGGGCACACAAGTGATATTATTTGTCGTCGTTGTAAGGGAGGAGGTCATTATGCGAGAGAATGCAAATCTCCGCGTGTGATGATTGCTACCGCGGATGGTGGATATGAGTCTGCTAGTGACTATGATGAGGAGACTTTGGCTCTTATTACACGTGAAGAACATGGTGGAGATGATTCTGATCATGAGACGCAATACATGGCTCCTGAAGACGCTGACAGGTATGAATGTTTAGTTGCTCAATGTGTTTTGAGTGTGCAGGTCACACAAGCTGAGCAAAATCAGAGGCACAATTTGTTCCATACCAAGGGAGTTGTGAAGGAACGTTCTGTGCGCGTTATCATAGACGGAGGGAGCTGCAACAACTTGGCTAGCATGGAGATGGTGGAGAAGCTTTCTCTCACCACAAGACCACATCCACATCCTTACTACATCCAATGGTTCAACAACAGCGGCAAGGTTAAGGTAACACGTACTGTTCGTGTGCATTTTAGTATCTCTACATATGCTGATTATGTTGATTGTGATGTGGTACCTATGTAAGCATGTTCCTTATTACTTGGTAGACCATGGCAATTTGATAAAAATTCTGTACACCATGGTAGAAACAATCACTATACTCTTGTTCATAAGGATAAAAATATTACTTTGCTTCCTATGACTCCTGATTCCATTTTGAAAGATGATATTAATAGAGCTAATAAAGCAAAACAGGAGAACAACAAGAGTGAAAATCAGATTGTGGCAAAAGAATTTGAGCAACAAATGAAGCATAATAATAAACCATCTAGTGTTGCTTCTGAAATTAAATTGAAAAGTGCATGTTTATTTGCCACCAAATCTGATATTGATGAGCTAGATTTCAGCAAATCTGTTTGCTATGCTTTTGTGTGCAAAGAGGCATTATTTTCATTCGAGGACATGCCTTCCTCTTTGCCTCCTGCTGTCACTAACATTTTGCAGGAGTTCGCTGACGTCTTTCCACAAGACATGCCACCGGGATTACCGCCTATTCGAGGGATTGAGCATCAGATTGACTTAATTCCCGGTGCTTCACTGCCAAACCGTGCACCATACCGTACCAATCTAGAGGAGACGAAGGAGATTATGCGTCAAGTACAAGAGCTTCTCGACAAAGGTTATATACGCGAATCCCTTAGTCCTTGTGTTGTTCCTATTATTCTAGTGCCGAAAAAGGATGGTACATCATGTATGTGTGTTGATTGTAGAGGCATTAATAATATTACTATTTTATAGAGGCAAAGGTGTCCCGTCTTTCGATGAGATGATGGATATCGCTTTGGTGGAAGTCGACTTTGACGATCCGACTACGAACGTGCGAGGACGTCGCGCCTTAGCAATCGCTAAACCAACTCCGAGAGGTTATTGACCACGCCGGAGCACGATCAACCTGACCACGAGGGTCTGTTTCCTGCGAGCAAACGAAGAACAAGCAAGAAACTGAGATTGCAATCTGGATATTGCGAATATAAGATGAAAGCTTTATTGATCAAGGTGGGGTTCTGTGACGCCTTTGTCTGGTCGTTGAACACAAACGAAGTACGCGAAGTTGCAGCTATGGCGAACTTTTAATCTAAACAAAACCCAAAGTCTAAACGATGCCCTAAGGGCTGTATATATGGAGGAAGAGGGGGGAATTTCGTGGCCCTTGGTGGAGGGGTCCGAAATCAACCCTATCTCTTGTTTCCCCACACATACGGACTCTAAAAATAGCCTATACTTATGTATTTCGAAATTACATGGGCCTGGCTCAATAATAAGGTGACGCAGCACCTAAAATAGCCTCGGGACGAAATTTATGAAGTGGCATCTTGTATATTTCGTCCAAGGCTTCATGCACCCATTATGGTGGCTTCAAAGTCCTGAAACCATCACTTGTAACTCCATTCTTGTTCTTGCTCCAATGTTCATCCTTCTCCAAGCTAGGCCCTTCATTTGTAAGCAAAACAAATGTATCCAATTTAGGCAGCATCATATTCTCATGAACATTAGAATCATTACCAAGAAACGAAAGTACCTGGTAATTTAGTTGGCGTGCACGAGCTCTAGTAATTGGTCCAGTATGTATAGCAGCAGGGGCTGTGGGTGTAACAATTGTATTGATGTCCTCATCATCCTCCCCTTCTTGAAATGAAGTCGTCCTCGACGGAAGTTCATCTTCCTCACCCAAATAAGGCTTCAAATCTGCAATGTTAAAAGTGGGACTAACCCCAAAATCTGCAGGCAGCTCAAGTTTATATGCATTATCATTTATTTTCTCTAACACCTTAAAGGGACCATCAGCACGTGGCAATAGCTTTGATTTGCGCAAATCAGGAAATCTATCCTTACGCAAATGTAACCAAACAAGATCTCCAGGTGCAAACACAACATGTTTTCTACCCTTATCTCCAGCAAGTTTATATTTAGCATTCATACGCTTAATGTTTTCCTTAGTTAACTCATGCATTTTTAAAATCAATTCAGCACGTTGTTTAGCATCAAAATTAACCTTCTCCGAAGATGGAAGAGGCAACAAATCAATAGGTGCACGAGGTAGGAAACCATACACAACTTCAAAAGGGCACATCTTAGTAGTAGAATGCAATGAACGATTATAAGCAAATTCAATATGAGGCAAGCATTCCTCCCACATTTTCTTATTATTCTTCAAAACAGCCCTAAGCATAGTAGACAACGTTCTATTGACTACTTCAGTTTGTCCATCAGTTTGGGGGTGACAAGTAGTACTAAAAAGCAGTTTAGTCCCCAACTTAGCCCATAAACATCTCCAAAAATGGCTAAGAAATTTAGTATCATGATCTGAAACAATAGTATTTGGCACACCATGCAAGCGAATAATTTCACGAAAGAACAAATCAGCAACATTAACAGCATCATCGCTTTTATGACATGGTATAAAGTGTGCCATTTTCTAAAGTCCGAACAAGAGCATATAATTCTTTATCATAAGTAGAATAATTCAGACTAGGCCCACTCAATTTTTCAGAAAAGTATGCAACAGGTTTGCCATCTTGTAATAACACACCTCCTAATCCAATTCCACTAGCATCACATTCAAGCTCAAAAGTCTTATTAAAATCAGGAAGTTGGAGTAAAGGAGCATGTGTCAACTTATCTTTCAATACCGTGAAGGCTTCTTCCTGTGCGGTACCCCAAACAAAAGGCACATCCTTCTTTGTAAGCTCGTTGAGAGGTGCAGCAATGGTGCTGAAATCTCTCACAAAACGCCTATAGAATCCAGCGAGGCCAAGAAAACTCCTCACTTGTGTGACCGTTTTGGGCTGCGGCCAACTCTCAATAGCTTCAATCTTGGCTTTGTCAACTTCAATTCCCTGTGGAGTAACAACATAGCCAAGAAAAGATACTTGGTCGGTGCAAAAGGTGCACTTCCCAAGGTTACCAAACAAACGTGCATCACGTAGAGCAATAAAAACAGCACGTAAATGTTCCAAATGTTCTTCCAAAGATCTGCTATAAATCAATATGTCATCAAAGTAAACTACCACAAATCGTCCAATGAAAGCACGTAAAACTTCGTTCATTAATCTCATGAAAGTACTAGGTGCATTAGTTAACCCAAAAGGCATGACTAACCACTCATATAATCCAAACTTAGTTTTGAATGCTGTTTTCCATTCATCTCCCAATTTCATACGAATTTGATGGTATCCACTACGCAAATCAACTTTGGAGAATATTGTAGAGCCACTCAATTCATCAAGCATATCATCTAGCCTAGGAATAGGATGACGATAACGAATAGTAATATTATTAATGCCTCTACAATCAACACACATACGTGATGTACCATCCTTTTTTGGCACTAGAATAATAGGAACAGCACAAGGACTAAGGGATTCGCGTATATAACCTTTGTTGAGAAGCTCTTGTACTTGACGCATAATCTCCTTCGTCTCCTCTGGATTGGTACGGTATGGTGCACGGTTTGGCAGTGAAGCACCGGGAATTAAGTCAAACTGATGCTCAATCCCTCGAATAGGCGGTAATCCCGGTGGCACGTCTTGTGGAAAGACGTCAGCGAACTCCTGCAAAATGTTAGTGACAGCAGGAGGCAAAGAGGAAGGCACGTCCTCAAATGAAAATAATGCCTCTTTGCACACAAAAGCATAGCAAACAGATTTGCTGAAATCTAGCTCATCAATATCAGATTTGGTGGCAAATAAACATGCACTTTTCAATTTAATTTCAGAAGCAACACTAGATGGTTTGATAGAGGCAAAGGTGTCCCGTCTTTCGATGAGATGGTGGATTTCGCTTTGGTGGAAGTCGACTTTGACGATCCGACTACGAACGTGCGAGGACGTCGCGCCTTAGCAATCGCTAAACCAACTCCGAGAGGTTATTGACCACGCCGGAGCACGATCAACCTGACCACGAGGGTCTGTTTCCTACGAGCAAACGAAGAACAAGCAAGAAACTAAGATTGCAATCTGGATATTGCGAATATAAGATGAAAGCTTTATTGATCAAGGTGGGGTTCTGTGACGCCTTTGTCTGGTCGTTGAACACAAACGAAGTACGCGAAGTTGCAGCTATGGCGAACTTTTAATCTAAACAAAACCCAAAGTCTAAACGATGCCCTAAGGGCTGTATATATGGAGGAAGAGGGGGGAATTTCGTGGCCCTTGGTGAAGGGGTCCGAAATCAACCCTATCTCTTGTTTCCCCACACATACGGACTCTAAAAATAGCCTATACTTATGTATTTCCAAATTACATGGGCCTGGCCCAATAATAAGGTGACGCAGCACCTAAAATAGCCTCGGGACGAAATTTATGAAGTGGCATCTTGTATATTTCGTCCAAGGCTTCATGCACCCATTATGGTGGCTTCAAAGTCCTGAAATCATCACTTGTAACTCCGTTCTTGTTCCCCTTGCGCATGCCATCATCTCCATGCTTGTTCTTGCTCCAATGTTCATCCTTCTCCAAGCTAGGCCCTTCATTTGTAAGCAAAACAAATGTATCCAATTTAGGCAGCATCATATTCTCATGAACATTAGAATCATTACCAAGAAACGAAAGTACCTGGTAATTTAGTTGGCGTGCACGAGCTCTAGTAATTGGTCCAGTATGTATAGCAGCAGGGGCTGTGGGTGTAACAATTGTATTGATGTCCTCATCAGTGTTCCTCTTGCGTTTGGCCAAACTGTTGGTGCTGCTGTTGATACTTCTGTGGCTCCTGCTGCTGATGCGGAGGAGGATGATTATGTGGGAGATTATGAGGATGAGGTTGATCAAAATCAACACTACGTGCAGCCACCTGTACCACCACCAGCAGGTCGACCTCAGGTATATATTCATAATGGTAGGCCTGCACCACCACCTCAGGTACGAGATGATGTCCATATTCCTAAACTGAAATTGAATATTCCACCATTTGAGGGTAGATATGTTCCTGATATATATCTTACTTGGGAGTTAGAAACTGAACAACGATTTACATGTTTACAATATCCTGAGGAGAGACTAGTTGCTGCTGCTGTTTGTGCTTTCACTAGTTTTGCATGTGTATGGTGGTCTGAACATTGTAGATTATATCCTATTCCAACTACTTGGGCTGCTTTGAAAACTGCTATGCGTACGCGTTGGGTTCCACCATATTATCAACGTGAATTGCTTCAAAAATTGCAGCGTTTAAGACAAGGGAAAAATTCTGTAGAAGAATATTATCAGGAATTACAAACTGGCATGATTAGATGTGGTATTGTTGAGGAGAATGAAGCTATGCTTGCACGTTTTCTGGGTGGATTAAATAGAGAGATTCAGACCATTCTAGACTATAAGGAGTATACTAATATCACTCGTTTATTCCATCTTGCTTGTAAAGCTGAACGTGAAGTGCAGGATCGACAAGCATCGGGGCGAACTAACTTTTCTGCAGGCCGACCTTCATCATGGACACCACGTGCATCTTCTACTTCAACTGCACCAGCACCTCCATCCGGTGCCACCTCCAGCCGTGATACAAGAAAACAGGCACAACCACCATTATCTGCAAAGAGCGCACCTGCGGGGCCTGCACAGCGTTCTTCTTCTTCCATGGCATCAACAGGGCACACAAGTGATATTATTTGTCGTCGTTGTAAGGGAGGAGGTCATTATGCGAGAGAATGCAAATCTCCGCGTGTGATGATTGCTACCGCGGATGGTGGATATGAGTCTGCTAGTGACTATGATGAGGAGACTTTGGCTCTTATTACACGTGAAGAACATGGTGGAGATGATTCTGATCATGAGACGCAATACATGGCTCCTGAAGACGCTGACAGGTATGAATGTTTAGTTGCTCAACGTGTTTTGAGTGTGCAGGTCACACAAGCTGAGCAAAATCAGAGGCACAATTTGTTCCATACCAAGGGAGTTGTGAAGGAACGTTCTGTGCGCGTTATCATAGACGGAGGGAGCTGCAACAACTTGGCTAGCATGGAGATGGTGGAGAAGCTTTCTCTCACCACAAGACCACATCCACATCCTTATTACATCCAATGGTTCAACAACAGCGGCAAGGTTAAGGTAACACGTACTGTTCGTGTGCATTTTAGTATCTCTACATATGCTGATTATGTTGATTGTGATGTGGTACCTATGCAAGCATGTTCCTTATTACTTGGTAGACCATGGCAATTTGATAAAAATTCTGTACACCATGGTAGAAACAATCACTATACTCTTGTTCATAAGGATAAAAATATTACTTTGCTTCCTATGACTCCTGATTCCATTTTGAAAGATGATATTAATAGAGCTAATAAAGCAAAACAGGAGACGAATAAGAGTGAAAATCAGATTGTGGCAAAAGAATTTGAGCAACAAATGAAGCCTAATAATAAACCATCTAGTGTTGCTTCTGAAATTAAATTGAAAAGTGCATGTTTTTTTGCCACCAAATCTGATATTGATGAGCTAGATTTCAGCAAATCTGTTTGCTATGCTTTAGTGTGCAAAGAGGCATTATTTTCATTCGAGGACGTGCCTTCCTCTTTGCCTCCTGCTGTCACTAACATTTTGCAGGAGTTCGCTGACGTCTTTCCACAAGACGTGCCACCGGGATTACCGCCTATTCGAGGGATTGAGCATCAGATTGACTTAATTCCCGGTGCTTCACTGCCAAACCGTGCACCATACCGTACCAATCCAGAGGAGACGAAGGAGATTATGCGCCAAGTACAAGAGCTTCTCGACAAAGGTTATATACGCGAATCCCTTAGTCCTTGTGCTGTTCCTATTATTCTAGTGCCGAAAAAGGATGGTACATCACGTATGTGTGTTGATTGTAGAGGCATTAATAATATTACTATTCGTTATCGTCATCCTATTCCTAGGCTAGATGATATGCTTGATGAATTGAGTGGCTCTACAATATTCTCCAAAGTTGATTTGTGTAGTGGATACCATCAAATTCGTATGAAATTGGGAGATGAATGGAAAACAGCATTCAAAACTAAGTTTGGATTATATGAGTGGTTAGTCATGCCTTTTGGGTTAACTAATGCACCTAGTACTTTCATGAGATTAATGAACGAAGTTTTACGTGCTTTCATTGGACGATTCGTGGTAGTTTACTTTGATGACATATTGATTTATAGCAGATCTTTGGAAGAACATTTGGAACATTTACGTGCTGTTTTTATTGCTCTACGTGATGCACGTTTGTTTGGTAACCTTGGGAAGTGCACCTTTTGCACCGACCGAGTATCTTTTCTTGGCTATGTTGTTACTCCACAGGGAATTGAAGTTGATAAAGCCAAGATTGAAGCTATTGAGAGTTGGCCGCAACCCAAAACGGTCACACAAGTGAGGAGTTTTCTTGGCCTCGCTGGATTCTATAGGCGTTTTGTGAGAGATTTCAGCACCATTGCTGCACCTCTCAATGAGCTTACAAAGAAAGATGTGCCTTTTCTTTGGGGTACCGCACAGGAAGAAGCCTTCTCGGTATTGAAAGATAAGTTGACACATGCTCCTTTACTCCAACTTCCTGATTTTAATAAGACTTTTGAGCTTGAATCTGATGTAGTGGAATTGGATTAGGCGGTGTGTTATTACAAGATGGCAAACATGTTGCATACTTTTCTGAAAAATTGAGTGGGCCTAGTCTGAATTATTCTACTTATGATAAAGAATTATATGCTCTTGTTCGGACTTTAGAAACATGGCAACATTATTTATGGCCCAAAGAATTTGTTATACATTCTGATCATGAATTTTTGAAACATATTAAAAGTCAAGATAAACTGAATCATAGACATGCTAAATGGGTTGAATTCATTGAGACTTTTCCTTATGTCATTAAACACAAGAAGGGAAAAGAAAATGTTATTGCTGATGCATTGTCTCGCCGCTATACTATGCTTTCACAACTTGACTTCAAAATATTTGGTTTGGAGACCATCAAAGATCAATATGTGCATGATGCTGATTTTAAAGATGTAATGCAGAATTGTAAAGAAGGAAGAATGTGGAACAAGTTCGTCGTTAACGATGGATTTGTGTTTCGTGCTAACAAGCTATGCATTCCAGCTAGCTCCGTTCGTCTTTTGTTGTTGCAGGAGGCGCATGGAGGAGGATTAATGGGACACTTTGGCGTGAAGAAGACGGAGGACGTACTTGCTACACATTTCTTTTGGCCAAAGATGAGACGGGATGTTGAGCGTTTTATTGCTCGATGCACTACATGTCAAAAAGCTAAGTCACGACTCAATTGATAGAGGCGGGGTGTCCCGATCTTTCGATGAGATGGTAACTATCGATTTGGTGGAGACGACTTTGACGATCCGACTACAAACATGCACGACATTGCGCCTTAGCAATCGCTAAACCAATCTCCAGAGGTTATTGACCATGCCGGTGCACGATCAACCTGACCACGAAGGTCTATTCCTGCAAGCAATCAAAGAACGAGCAAGAATATGATAAAAGCAATCTGAATATTGCAAATATGTATGAAGTATTGATAAAGGTGGGGATCCGTAAGCGGTCTTGGTCTGGTCGTTGGACACAAAGGAAGTACACGAAGTTGCAATGGCTAACTTTTAACTAAACAAATCCCAAAGTCTAAACGATGCCCTAAGGGCTGTATATATGGAGGAAGAGGGGGGAATTTCGTGGCCCTTGGTGGAGGGGTCCGAAATCAACCCTATCTCTTGTTTCCCCACACATACGGACTCTAAAAATAGCCTATACTTATGTATTTCGAAATTACATGGGCCTGGCCCAATAATAAGGTGACGCAGCACCTAAAATAGCCTCGGGACGAAATTTATGAAGTGGCATCTTGTATATTTCGTCCAAGGCTTCATGCACCCGTTATGGTGGCTTCAAAGTCCTGAAATCATCACTTGTAACTCCGTTCTTGTTCCCCTTGCGCATGCCATCATCTCCATGCTTGTTCTTGCTCCAATGTTCATCCTTCTCCAAGCTAGGCCCTTCATTTGTAAGCAAAACAAATGTATCCAATTTAGGCAGCATCATATTCTCATGAACATTAGAATCATTACCAAGAAACGAAAGTACCTGGTAATTTAGTTGGCGTGCACGAGCTCTAGTAATTGGTCCAGTATGTATAGCAGCAGGGGCTATGGGTGTAACAATTGTATTGATGTCCTCATCATCCTCCCCTTCTTGAAATGAAGTCGTCCTCGACGGAAGTTCATCTTCCTCACCCAAATAAGGCTTCAAATCTGCAATGTTAAAAGTGGGACTAACCCCAAAATCTGCAGGCAGCTCAAGTTTATATGCATTATCATTTATTTTATCTAACACCTTAAAGGGACCATCAGCACGTGGCATTAGGTTTGATTTGCGCAAATCAGGAAATCTATCCTTACGCAAATGTAACCAAACAAGATCTCCAGGTGCAAACACAACATGATAGAGGCGGGGGTGTCCCGATCTTTCGATGAGATGATAACTATCGATTTGGTGAAGATGACTTTGACGATCCGACTACAAACGTGCACGACGTTGCGCCTTAGCAATCGCTAAACCAACTCCGAAAGGTTATTGACCACGCTGGAGCACAATCAACCTGACCACGAAGGTCTATTCCTGCAAGCAATCGAAGAACAAGCAAGAATATGATAAAAGCAATCTGAATATTGCGAGTATATATGAAGTATTGATAAAGGTGGGGATCCGTAAGCGGTCTTCGTCTGGTCGTTGGACACAAACGAAGTACACGAAGTTGCAATGGCTAACTTTTAACTAAACAAATCCCAAGGAAAAGCTACTAGATGGATCTACTTATATAGGAGCAAGGGGTGGCGGCCAAGGAGGTGGGAGGACGTCCCAAGGCAGCCTAAAACTAAATCTAGGTCGTACAAGGCCAATGGGCCCAAGTGGAGGTGATGTAACACCTTTGGACTTGTAGTTTGACTCGGATTCTGCTGCAGCATCAGATTGTTTCGTCCACAACTCAACGCTCCGGACGAATTTGAAGGTGATTCCAATTGGGTTGGAAAGTGCACGAAATCTAGTTTCCAACAAAAAAAGAATCACCTAATTCGGAGTCCGTATGAAAAACTTGTGTGCGTTTTGAGTCAGGTGTGTCTGTGCAGTCCGAATCTGAATCCAGAACGTGAGAGACTTGGACTCTATCTTCTCTTGGGCCAAAAGTGACGTGAGAGAACTTTTTGGACAGCAAATAAACATCTCTTTCTTCCTTATCTTCATATGTGGATTGTACAAATGTCCCATACACCTGCAATTAGACAAAACACAAAAGTGTGTGAAGTATTTTTGTTCTGGATAACATAAATAGATTATTGAATAGTTTGCACTAGAAATCACCTGACAAATATGCATATATGCAATATTTTTTGTCATATCCAAGGTAGTCATGTCCTCATCATTTGCAAGCAAGATGAAACAAATGGTCCATAGGATAACACTCTTCATGAATTAGTATCTCTTGAATATCACGGTTTAATCCTCCCCAAAATCTATCCATAAAATCATCTTCACTTTCTTCTAAAGAGGAATGCAACAAGGTAGTTTGTAAATCATCATAATATTTTGTTACAGTTTCACTACCTTGTTTTAAGTGTTGCAACTTCTTAATCATGTCACGAGTATAATAAGCAGGGACGAAAGTATGTCGCATGGCAAGTTTCAAATCATCCCAAGTAGTAGGTATATAATCAGGGTGTAACCGACAATATTCACTCCACCAAACCAAAGCATAACCAGTGAAAGAACCAACCGCAACCTTAACCTTTTTATGTTCATTTAAATTATGGGAAGCAAATATATTTTTTATGTCGAACTCCCATTCAATATATAAAGCAGGTTTAAAACGGCCATTAAATGGTGGTATAGATACATTAACCTGATCATGTGCATTTGGATGTTTGTGCACCTCTCGTGACGGTTGTGGTATTTGCAAAGGTGGTGGCACGTCTCCCGCGATCGACAAAGCCCATGAATTGACTCTGGATCCTGTCATGATTAGTAGAACAAGAAACAAAACCCAAAAATAATGTTCCTATAACTACTAGGATGTGGTGGTAAAACGCTCACAGTAAAGCAAATATCAATGTCTTACAAGTTCTTACCATGCAGCAGGCGGTGATCGGCAACCAGCGGTGTCAAGTAACTCCGAATATTGAGTAAAGCGATTGCCAGGGGAGCGTACGTATACACGGTGTAGAAATATGTGGAGCTGGGTTGGCTATATATGGTAGCAAAAGATTAGCAATAATCAATTCTGATGAGGACATCAATACAATTGTTACACCCACAGCCCCTGCTGCTATACATACTGGACCAATTACTAGAGCTCGTGCACGCCAACTAAATTACCAGGTACTTTCGTTTCTTGGTAATGATTCTAATGTTCATGAGAATATGATGCTGCCTAAATTGGATACATTTGTTTTGCTTACAAATGAAGGGCCTACCTTGGAGAAGGATGAACATTGGAGCAAGAACAAGCATGGAGATGATGGCATGCGCAAGGGGAACAAGAACGGAGTTACAAGTGATGATTCCAGGACTTTGAAGCCACCATAATGGGTGCATGAAGCCTTGGACGAAATATACAAGATGCCACTTCATAAATTTCGTCCCGAGGCTATTTTAGGTGCTGCGTCACCTTATTATTGGGCCAGGCCCATGTAATTTCGAAATACATAAGTATAGGCTATTTTTAGAGTCCGTATGTGTGGGGAAACAAGAGATAGGGTTGATTTCGGACCCCTCCACCGAGGGCCACGAAATTCCCCCCTCTTCCTCCATATATACAGCCCTTAGGGCATCGTTTAGACTTTGGGTTTTGTTTAGATTAAAAGTTCGCCATAGCTGCAACTTCGCGTACTTCGTTTGTGTTCAACGACCAGACAAAGGCGTCACAGAACCCCACCTTGATCAATAAAGCTTTCATCTTATATTCGCAATATCCAGATTGCAATCTTAGTTTCTTGCTTGTTCTTCGTTTGCTCGCAGGAAACAGACCCTCGTGGTCAGGTTGATCGTGCTCCGGCGTGGTCAATAACCTCTCGGAGTTGGTTTAGCGATTGCTAAGGCGCGACGTCCTCGCACGTTCGTAGTCGGATCGTCAAAGTCGACTTCCACCAAAGCGAAATCCACCATCTCATCGAAAGACGGGACACCTTTGCCTCTATCACAGGGGCTGTGGGTGTAACAATTGTATTGATGTCCTCATCATCCTCCCCTTCTCGAAATGAAGTCGTCCTCGACGGAAGTTCATCTTCCTCACCCAAATAAGGCTTCAAATCTGCAATGTTAAAAGTGGGACTAACCCCAAAATCTGCAGGCAGCTCAAGTTTATATGCATTATCATTTATTTTCTCTAACACCTTAAAGGGACCATCAGCACGTGGCATTAACTTTGATTTGCGCAAATCAGGAAATCTATCCTTACGCAAATGTAACCAAACAAGATCTCCAGGTGCAAACACAACATGTTTTCTACCCTTATCTCCAGCAAGTTTATATTTAGCATTCATGCGCTCAATGTTTTCCTTAGTTAACTCATGCATTTTTAAAATCAATTCAGCACGTTGTTTAGCATCAAAATTAACCTTCTCCGAAGATGGAAGAGGCAACAAATCAATAGGTGCATGAGGTAGGAAACCATACACAACTTCAAAAGGGCACATCTTAGTAGTAGAATACAATGAACGATTATAAGCAAATTCAATATGAGGCAAGCATTCCTCCCACATTTTCTTATTATTCTTCAAAACAGCCCTAAGCATAGTAGACAACGTTCTATTGACTACTTCAGTTTGTCCATCAGTTTGGGGGTGACAAGTAGTACTAAAAAGCAGTTTAGTCCCCAACTTAGCCCATAAACATCTCCAAAAGTGGCTAAGAAATTTAGTATCACGATCTGAAACAATAGTATTTGGCACACCATGCAAGCGAATAATTTCACGAAAGAACAAATCAGCAACATTAACAGCATCATCGCTTTTATGACATGGTATAAAGTGTGCCATTTTCGAGAATCTATCCACGACAACAAATATGCTATCCCTCCCCTTCTTTGTTCGAGGTAAACCTAAAACAAAGTCCATAGATATATCCGCCCAAGGAACACTAGGTACAGGCAAAGGCATATATAAACCATGAGGATTGAGTCGTGACTTAGCTTTTTGACATGTAGTGCAACGAGCAATAAAACGCTCAACATCCCGTCTCATCTTTGGCCAAAAGAAATGTGTAGCAAGTACGTCCTCCGTCTTCTTCACGCCAAAGTGTCCCATTAATCCTCCTCCATGCGCCTCCTACAACAATAAAAGACGAACGGAGCTAGCTGGAATGCATAGCTTGTTAGCACGAAACACAAATCCATCGTTAACAACAAACTTGTTCCACATTCTTCCTTCTTTACAATTCTGCATTACATCTTTAAAATCAGCATCATGCACATATTGATCTTTGATGGTCTCCAAACCAAATATTTTGAAGTCAAGTTGTGAAAGCATAGTATAGCGATGAGACAATGCATCAGCAATAACATTTTCTTTTCCCTTCTTGTGTTTAATGACATAAGGGAAAGTCTCAATGAATTCAACCCCTTTAGCATGTCTACGATTCAGTTTAGCTTGACTTTTAATATGTTTCAAAGATTCATGATCAGAATGTATAACAAATTCTTTGGGCCATAAATAATGTTGCCATGTTTCTAAAGTCCGAACAAGAGCATATAATTCTTTATCATAAGTAGAATAATTCAGACTAGGCCCACTCAATTTTTCAGAAAAGTATGCAACAGGTTTGCCATCTTGTAATAACACACCTCCTAATCCAATTCCACTAGCATCACATTCAAGCTCAAAAGTCTTATTAAAATCAGGAAGTTGGAGTAAAGGAGCATGTGTCAACTTATCTTTCAATACCGTGAAGGCTTCTTCCTGTGCGGTACCCCAAAGAAGAGGCACATCTTTCTTTGTAAGCTCATTGAGAGGTGCAGCAATGGTGCTGAAATCTCTCACAAAACGCCTATAGAATCCAGCGAGGCCAAGGAAACTCCTCACTTGTGTGACCGTTTTGGGCTGCGGCCAACTCTCAATAGCTTCAATCTTGGCTTTATCAACTTCAATTCCCTGTGGAGTAACAACATAGCCAAGAAAAGACACTCGGTCGGTGCAAAAGGTGCACTTCCCAAGGTTACCAAACAAACGTGCATCACGTAGTGCAATAAAAACAGCACGTAAATGTTCCAAATGTTCCTCCAAAGATCTGCTATAAATCAATATGTGATCAAAGTAAACCACCACAAATCGTCCAATGAAAGCACGTAAAACTTCGTTCATTCATCTCATGAAAGTACTAGGTGCATTAGTTAACCCAAAAGGCATGACTAACCACTCATATAATCCAAACTTAGTTTTAAATGCTGTTTTCCATTCATCTCCCAATTTCATACGAATTTGATGGTAGCCACTACGCAAATCAACTTTGGAGAATATTGTAGAGCCACTCAATTCATCAAGCATATCATCTAGCCGAGGAATAGGATGACGATAATGAATAGTAATATTATTAATGCCTCTACAATCAACACACATACGTGATGTACCATCCTTTTTCGGCACTAGAATAATAGGAACATCACAAGGACTAAGGGATTCGCGTATATAACCTTTGTCGAGAAGCTCTTGTACTTGACGCATAATCTCCTTCGTCTCCTCTGGATTGGTACGGTATGGTGCACGGTTTGGCAGTGAAGCACCGGGAATTAAGTCAATCTGATGCTCAATCCCTCGAATAGGCGGTAATCCTGGTGGCACGTCTTGTGGAAAAACGTCAGCGAACTCCTGCAAAATGTTAGTGACAGCAGGAGGCAAAGAGGAAGGCACGTCCTCGAATGAAAATAATGCCTCTTTGCACACAAAAGCATAGCAAACAGATTTGCTGAAATCTAGCTCATCAATATCAGATTTGGTGGCAAATAAACATGCACTTTTCAATTTAATTTCAGAAGCAACACTAGATGGTTTATTATTAGGCTTCATTTGTTGCTCAAATTCTTTTGCCACAATCTGATTTTCACTCTTATTCTTCTCCTGTTGTGCTTTATTAGCTCTATTAATATCATCTTTCAAAATGGAATCAGGAGTCATAGGAAGCAAAGTAATATTTTTATCCTTATGAAAAAGAGTATAGTGATTGTTTCTACCATGGTGTACAGAATTTTTATCAAATTGCCATGGTCTACCAAGTAATAAGGAACATGCTTGCATAGGTACCACATCACAATCAACATAATCAGCATATGTAGAGATACTAAAATGCACACGAACAGTACGTGTTACCTTAACCTTGCCGCTGTTGTTGAACCATTGGATGTAGTAAGGATGTGGATGTGGTCTTGTGGTGAGAGAAAGCTTCTCCACCATCTCCATGCTAGCCAAGTTGTTGCAGCTCCCTCCGTCTATTATGACGCGCACAGAACGTTCCTTCACAACTCCCTTGGTATGGAACAAATTGTGCCTCTGATTTTGCTCAGCTTGTGTGACCTGCACACTCAAAACACGTTGAGCAACTAAACATTCATACCTGTCAGCTTCTTCAGGAGCCATGTATTGCGTCTCATGATCAGAATCATCTCCACCATGTTCTTCACGTGTAATAAGAGCCAAAGTCTCCTCATCATAGTCACTAGCGGAGTCATATCCACCATCCGCGGTAGCAATCATCACATGCGGAGATTTGCATTCTCTCGCATAATGACCTCCTCCCTTACAACGACGACAAATAATATCACTTGTGTGCCCTGTTGATGCCATGGAAGAAGAAGAACGCTGTGCAGGCCCCGCAGGTGCGCTCTTGGCAGATAATGGTGGTTGTGCCTGTTTTCTTGTATCACGGCTGGAGGTGGCACCGGATGGAGGTGCTGGTGCAGTTGAAGTAGAAGATGCACGTGGTGTCCATGATGAAGGTCGGCCTGCAGAAAAGTTAGTTCGCCCCAATGCTTGTCGATCCTGCACTTCACGTTCAGCTTTACAAGCAAGATGGAATAAACGAGTGATATTAGTATACTCCTTATAGTCTAGAATGGTCTGAATCTCTCTATTTAATCCACCCAGAAAACGTGCAAGCATAGCTTCATTCTCCTCAACAATACCACATCTAATCATGCCAGTTTGTAATTCCTGATAATATTCTTCTACAGAATTTTTCCCTTGTCTTAAACGCTGCAATTTTTGAAGCAATTCACGTTGATAATATGGTGGAACCCAACGCGTACGCATAGCAGTTTTCAAAGCAGCCCAAGTAGTTGGAATAGGATATAATCTACAATGTTCAGACCACCATACACACGCAAAACTAGTGAAAGCACAAACGGCAGCAGCAACTCGTCTCTCCTCAGGATATTGTAAACATGTAAATCGTTGTTCAGTTTCTAACTCCCAAGTAAGATATATATCAGGAACATATCTACCCTCAAATGGTGGAATATTCAATTTCAGTTTAGGAATATGGACATCATCTCGTACCTGAGGTGGTGGTGCAGGCCTACCATTACGAATATATACCTGAGGTCGACCTGCTGGTGGTGGTGCTGGTGACTGCTCGTAGATCTGATTTTGATCAACCTCATCCTCATAATCGCCTGCATACTCATCATCCTCCTGGATACCAGCAACAGCAGTAGCAGGAGCCACAGAAGTATCAACAGCAGCACCAACAGTTTGGCCAAACGCAAGAGGAACATGGCTTGCTCGGCGGAGGTCTGCTTCGCGACGTGGAGGTAGTCGTTGTTGTTGTTGTTGGAGAGGTGCGTTAGGTGCAGCGGGTGGTGGTGGTGGAAGACGCGCGAGCAATTCATTAAACTTGTTATCGAGCTTTGTTTCGAACGTCTTCTCAAGGCCAGTGATCTTCTCCATGGCCTCTTCAAAATTGTTCAGCACATCTTGCACCTGTTCAGTCATCATTTGCTGAAACTTATCATGAAGCTCCTTGTTCGATAAATTCTCCCAGTCAATCTCGTCGGCTTGTGATCCTGGCATGGTTAGCAGCAATAGAAACACACAAGAATATGATCCTACAAACTACTAAGAAGTGGTGGTGGTGTATCACAAATCCGTCAAGCAAATCTCAAATTCTTACCAGTTCTTACCCAGCAGCAGGCGGTGATCGGCAACCGTTGTAGTCAAAAACTCTCAAAGCTTGGATAGAGCGATTACCAGGGAGAGTCAAACACACGACGTAGATGTATGTGGAGCTGGGAAGGCTTATAGTATGGTAGCAAAAAGGGTCAGCAATAATCAATTCAGAGATGCAAAGTTGAATAAACGCTCAACGACGGTACTGTGCTGGTCCTAGGCTAGACTGTGCTAGAGACGCGAGCCTAGAACACCAACAAAATCACGGCGCGGCACGTAAACAAGGGAAAAGCACACTCTGAATTTTTTTTTTCGCTCTTTTTTTTTGCGCTCTTTTTTTTGCGCTGTTTTTTTTTTTGCGAAAAATCACTATAATGGCGAGTGTCTCAAAACTCTTCCTAGCTCAAACTGACAGGATGGGCACGAAATTTTTCGACCAATTTTTTTTTTTTCGACTGCCCGGACCCAAAAACTGGAAACGGGTCAAAAAAAACTTCCTATAATGGCACCTGTCTCAAAACACTCAGAAACACCTAAAAATAGGATAGCCAGAATTTTTTTCGAAAAATGCGTTTTCGAAAAATTTTGGGCCTAAACGGAGCGTGGCTACCCGACTCTTTTTTTTTCCGAAACCTACTCCGGCAAGGAAACACGAATCGGAATCTAGATTGATCCCGAAAACAAACCTAATAAGCAAGGAACTCGGATTGGTGGTGGATATATGGTGGTGGTATATGGCAGCGGTGGTAGTATTTGGATATGGATCGGTGGTGGTATATGGACACGGATTGGTGGTGGTATATGGATACGGATTCGGAGCGGTGGTGGTAGATGGCAGGGGCGATGATGATGGTGCGGCGACGGCGTGACAACTTGTGAACAGAACTCGAAACTCTAAAAGACTAGACGCTAAGACCAGCAACTGAACACGACGATGCAACCGCAAATTCAACAAAGCAAATACAGAAAAGATTATGCAAGGCTCAGATTGGTTCGGATGGGATGAACTAACCCTAATTTTTTTTTTGGCTTTTTCGTGGACTATAGGTATGAAGAACAGACTCGATCTAAACTACGAAAAACTGTAAAATCTCACCGAGCAACCTGGAAATCTGATACCACTTGATAGAGGCGGGGTGTCCCGATCTTTCGATGAGATGATAACTATCGATTTGGTGGAGACGACTTTGACGATCCGACTACAAACGTGCAACGACGTTGTGCCTTAGCAATCGCTAAACCAACTCCGAGAGGTTATTGACCACGCCGGAGCACAATCAACCTGACCACGAAGGTCTATTCCTGCAAGCAATCGAAGAACAAGCAAGAATATGATAAAAGCAATCTGAATATTGCGAGTATATATGAAGTATTGATAAAGGTGGGGATCCGTAAGCGGTCTTGGTCTGGTCGTTGGACACAAACGAAGTACACGAAGTTGCAATGGCTAACTTTTAACTAAACAAATCCCAAAGTCTAAACGATGCCCTAAGGGCTGTATATATGGAGGAAGAGGGGGGAATTTCGTGGCCCTTGGTGGAGGGGTCCGAAATCAACCCTATCTCTTGTTTCCCCACACATACGGACTCTAAAAATAGCCTATACTTATGTATTTCGAAATTACATGGGCCTGGCCCAATAATAAGGTGACGCAGCACCTAAAATAGCCTCGGGACGAAATTTATGAAGTGGCATCTTGTATATTTCGTCCAAGGCTTCATGCACCCATTATGGTGGCTTCAAAGTCCTGAAATCATCACTTGTAACTCCGTTCTTGTTCCCCTTGCGCATGCCATCATCTCCATGCTTGTTCTTGCTCCAATGTTCATCCTTCTCCAAGCTAGGCCCTTTGATAGAGGCGAGGGTCCCGATCTTTCGATGAGATGATAACTATCGATTTGGTGGAGACGACTTTGACGATCCGACTACAAACGTGCACGACGTTGCGCCTTAGCAATCGCTAAACCAATCTCCTGAGGTTACTGACAATGCTGGAAGCACGGTCAGCCTGACCACGAAGGTCTATTCCTGCAAGCAATCGAAGAACGAGCAAGAATATGATAAAGCAATCTGAATATTGCAAATATATATGAAGTATTGATAATGGTGGGGATCCGGAAGCGGTCTTGGTCTGGTCGTTGGACACAAACGAAGTACACGAAGTTGCAATGGCTAACTTTTAACTAAACAAATCCCCCGGAAAAAGCTACTAGATAGATCTACTTATATAGGAGCAAGGGGTGGCGGCCAAGGAGGTGGGAGGACGTCCCAAGGCAGCCTAAAACTAAATCTAGGTCGTACAAGGCCAATGGGCCCAAGTGGAGGTGATGTAACACCTTTGGACTTGTAGTTTGACTCAGATTCTGCTGCAGCATCAGATTGTTTCGTCCACAACTCAACGCTCCGGACGAATTTGAAGGTGACTCCAATTGGGTTGGAAAGTGCACGAAATCTAGTTTCCAACAAAAGAAGAATCACCCAATTCGGAGTCCGTATGAAAAACTTGTGTGCGTTTTGAGTCAGGTGTGTCTGTGCAGTCCGAATCTGAATTCAGAACGTGAGAGACTTGGACTCTATCTTCTCTTGGGCCAAAAGTGACGTGAGAGAACTTTTTGGACAGCAAATAAACATTTCTTTCTTCCTTATCTTCATATGTGGATTGTACAAATGTCCCATACACCTGCAATTAGACAAAACACAAAAGTGTGTGAAGTATTTTTGTTCTGGATAACATAAATAGATTATTGAATAGTTTGCACTAGAAATCACCTGACAAATATGCATATATGCAATATTTTTGGTCATATCCAAGGTAGTCATGTCCTCATCATCCTCCCCTTCTTGAAAATAAAGCCGTCCTCGGCGTTGGTTAATCCGAAATGTGGCTAACAAAAGAGACAAGGTGTACATGTTGTATATGTATATGTCATCCATTTTTACTTTCCTTGATTTTTGCATATATGACACATGAATAGATGAGTAACTTGCATAGTTCATAAAATCTAAAGCCAAAAAATTAGCACAAGAAGTAGAAGGCATGAAAATATTGCAACTCGGTTTGCACATATAAGTGAAGCTCTTATTCATTTCAAAAGATTGACAATTGTCATCATTAAACCATCCCAACATTGGTGAATAAACCTTACTTGCATCAAATTTACATGCTACAACATGCTTAAATAAGCAAACATGCAATAAGTCATTCAACACAGAATCATCACCAAGATTAGAGGTCATATCAAAATGATTAAACATTGGTTCTTTTGCATCAATAGTTAATTCAATGGGTGCACTCAAAATTGTTGGTATTTCAGTTGTTTGATCACATGGCAAAGTCAAATTATCAATGTAGTCCTCTAAAATAGGTGGTGTGATCAAAGTAGTGGGTAGCTCATCAGATGGTGCATTCAAATTGACAAGGCATTCATCATTCTCATGTAGAGATGGAAGATCGGTACCTTTGTCATTACCTCTTATGATCAACTCAGATGATGTAGCCACTCTCGGGGGCGATGTGTCACATGGTGGAGGTGATGTAGTCCTGACGACAACGGATGTGGTTGTCATAGTATGCCTAGTAGTTGAAGGAACAATCATATCAACTCTTGGAATGTGCACCGTGCGCTTGTTCTCCTCGTGGCCAACACGTCGTTTTATTTCCTGTTCAGCTTTGCAAGCAAGATGAAACAAATGGTCCATAGGATAACACTCTTCATGAATTAGTATCTCTTGAATATCACGGTTTAATCCTCCCCAAAATCTATCCATAAAATCATCTTCACTTTCTTCTAAAGAGGAATGCAACAAGGTAGTTTATAAATCATCATAATATTTTGTTACAGTTTCACTACCTTGTTTTAAGTGTTGCAACTTCTTAATCATGTCACGAGTATAATAAGCAGGGACGAAAGTATGTCGCATGGCAAGTTTCAAATCATCCCAAGTAGTAGGTATATAATCAGGGTGTAACCGACAATATTCACTCCACCAAACCAAAGCATAACCAGTGAAAGAACCAACCGCAACCTTAACCTTTTTATGTTCATTTAAATTATGGGAAGCAAATATATTTTTTATGTCGAACTCCCATTCAATATATAAAGCAGGTTTAAAACGGCCATTAAATGGTGGTATAGATACATTAACCTGATCATGTGCATTTGGATGTTTGTGCACCTCTCGTGACGGTTGTGGTATTTGCAAAGGTGGTGGCACGTCTCCCGCGATCGACAAAGCCCATGAATTGACTCTGGATCCTGTCATGATTAGTAGAACAAGAAACAAAACCCAAAAATAATGTTCCTATAACTACTAGGATGTGGTGGTAAAACGCTCACAGTAAAGCAAATATCAATGTCTTACAAGTTCTTACCATGCAGCAGGCGGTGATCGGCAACCAGCGGTGTCAAGTAACTCCGAATATTGAGTAAAGCAATTGCCAGGGGAGCGTACGTATACACGGTGTAGAAATATGTGGAGCTAGGTTGGCTATATATGGTAGCAAAAGATTAGCAATAATCAATTCAAAGATGCAATGTTGAATAAACGCTCAACGACGGTACTGTGCTGGTCCTAGGCTAGACTGGACTAGAGACGCGAGCCTAGAACACTAATGAGGTCACGGCGTAGCACAACTAGCATCAATGAAGGATACTAAGTAGCTCTTGACAGCAAGATATAAGTGAAGATCACAACGGCAGTGAAGATAATGATGAAAAACAACTGCCAAGCAGGATATACAACAACTCTCTCTCCAACTTTCCTCTTGAAAAGTTTGAGACAATTTTCTGATAAATTCTTTCAAAGAATGCTACTAACTCAAGCTTTCCAATGCAAAAAGAATCACTCAATTCCGAGTTGATATGAGGAGTCAAAGAATTCTAAAACTGGCCTGAAAAATTGGAACAAGTTGTGTTCACGAACTTCGGAGGGCAAAAAGACCTATTTAGAAGCCGATTTTGAGGTATCAAATATTGAACTAGCTTCTGCAACTATTTAGATGCGGCTCGTCGCTATCTTCAATTTGAGTACTCACGGAGCCAAAACTGACTTCGTATGAGGAAGATACACCTGATTTACTGAACAGTGCGCAAAACAGATTCCAATCCGAATTCAGGTACGAGAATGATTCTAGATAGATCCAATTTTTTTTCTCTCCTTTTTTTTCTCACGCTTTTTTTTCTTTTTCTTCTCTCTTTTTCTTTTTTTCTTTCCTTTTTTCTCTTTTTTTTCTCTCTCTTTTTTTTCTCCCTCTTTCCAAGACAAACTAGATAAGATGCAGATTGGATCAGGCGAAGATGTGAATGACCTCAACTATGATTATGACAATGAACAGTGCGTAGCACATGGTGTCCCGTCTTTCGGTGAGATGGTGGATTTCGCTTTGGTGGAAGTCGACTTTGACGATCCGACTACGAACGTGCGAGGACGTCGCGCCTTAGCAATCGCTAAACCAACTCCGAGAGGTTATTGACCACGCCGGAGCACGATCAACCTGACCACGAGGGTCTGTTTCCTGCGAGCAAACGAAGAACAAGCAAGAAACTGAGATTGCAATCTGGATATTGCGAATATAAGATGAAAGCTTTATTGATCAAGGTGGGGTTCTGTGACGCCTTTGTCTGGTCGTTGAACACAAACGAAGTACGCGAAGTTGCAGCTATGGCGAACTTTTAATCTAAACAAAACCCAAGGAAAAGCTACTAGATGGATCTACTTATATAGGAGCAAGGGGTGGCGGCCAAGGAGGTGGGAGGACGTCCCAAGGCAGCCTAAAACTAAATCTAGGTCGTACAAGGCCAATGGGCCCAAGTGGAGGTGATGTAACACCTTTGGACTTGTAGTTTGACTCAGATTCTGCTGCAGCATCAGATTGTTTCGTCCACAACTCAACGCTCCGGACGAATTTGAAGGTGACTCCAATTGGGTTGGAAAGTGCACGAAATCTAGTTTCCAACAAAAGAAGAATCACCCAATTCGGAGTCCGTATGAAAAACTTGTGTGCGTTTTGAGTCAGGTGTGTCTGTGCAGTCCGAATCTGAATTCAGAACGTGAGAGACTTGGACTCTATCTTCTCTTGGGCCAAAAGTGACGTGAGAGAACTTTTTGGACAGCAAATAAACATTTCTTTCTTCCTTATCTTCATATGTGGATTGTACAAATGTCCCATACACCTGCAATTAGACAAAACACAAAAGTGTGTGAAGTATTTTTGTTCTGGATAACATAAATAGATTATTGAATAGTTTGCACTAGAAATCACCTGACAAATATGCATATATGCAATATTTTTGGTCATATCCAAGGTAGTCATGTCCTCATCATCCTCCCCTTCTTGAAAATAAAGCCGTCCTCGGCGTTGCTTAATCTGAAATGTGGCTAACAAAAGAGACAAGGTGTACATGTTGTATATGTATATGTCATCCATTTTTACTTCCCTTGATTTTTGCATATATGACACATGAATAGATGAGTAATTTGCATAGTTCATAAAATCTAAAGCCAAAAAATTAGCACAAGAAGTAGAAGGCATGAAAATATTGCAACTCAGTTTGCACATATAAGTGAAGCTCTTATTCATTTCAAAAGATTGACAATGTTCATCACTAAACCATCCCAAATTTGGTGAATAAACCTTACTTGCATCAAATTTACATGCTACAACATGCTTAAATAAGCAAACATGCAATAAGTCATTCAACACAGAATCATCACCAAGATTAGAGGTCATATCAAAATGATTAAACATTGGTTCTTTTGCATCAATAGTTAATTCAATGGGTGCACTCAAAATTGTTGGTATTTCAGTTGTTTGATCACATGGCAAAGTCAAATTATCAACGTAGTCCTCTAAAATAGGTGGTGTGATCAAAGTAGTGGGTAGCTCATCAGATGGTGCATTCAAATTGACAAGGCATTCATCATTCTCATGTAGAGATGGAAGATCAGTACCTTTGTCATTACCTCTTATGATCAACTCAGATGATGTAGCCACTCTTGGGGGCGATGTGTCACATGGTGGAGGTGATGTAGTCCTGACAACAACGGATGTGGTTGTCATAGTATGCCTAGTAGTTGAAG
>NW_025229191.1:10739-26649 GCF_018294505.1 Triticum aestivum | reverse complement strand
TGCGTGAATTCCGAGGGGTCATAATCTTCGGCCAATCACACCAAAGCGCAACTGCAGACTTAATTGGGTGGCGGATTTCTTAACTGTACACGGTGCTTGGGACGAACAAAGGCTGCGAGAACATTTTTGGGACATGGACGTGCGGGAGATTCTTAAGATCCGTACCTCACCAAGGAATGACCAAGACTTCATTGCCTGGTTTCCGGAGAGGAGCGGACAATTTTCTGTCAGGAGTGCCTACAGGCTCGCAACTCTTAGCGTCGATCAGGGGAGGACACCCGCGACAAGCAGCAGGCCCTCTGGGGACAGGCCGATCTAGCAGTGCATATGGACAACCAAGGTACCCCTCAAGATGAGGATCTCGGCGTGGAAGGCGGTATCGGGGGCGTCAACAACAAACGCCTGCAAAAAGTATCGCCATATATCTACACGTGATACATGCCCTCTATGCGCTAAGGAAAAGGAGTCCTCTTTCCATGCCCTAGTTACATGTGATCATGCTCAGCAACTATGGCAACAGATGCGGATCGTGTGGAGCTTGTCACGCCATGAACTGCTGCAGGATACAGGGCAAGACTGGCTTCTAAATGTGTTGGCAAATTGTGATGAGTATATGAGGGCGTGTGTGATCATGCTGATTTGGCGTATTTGGTCTCTCCGGTCAGATCTAGTACATGGAAAGGAAGTTCCGTCGGTGGCTACATCAACTTTATATTTGCAAAGTTATATGCAATCATTAGATCTATGCACCAAATACTCCATTGATGATATTATCAAAGGGAAGATGCCTATGCGGAGCGAGGTGCTGACTCTCGCACAAAAGGAGGTCATAGTCCACCCCTGGCCGAAGCCACCACCGGGTAAGGTGGCCTTGTCTATTGATGGAGCCTTTCTTCAATCTGATGGATCAGCAGCGGCACGGATGGTACTAAGGAGACATGATGGGAGTGTGATTTTCTCAGCGTACTGATGCATCTTTAACTGCAATGAAGCTCTGGAAGCGGAGTTGCATGCGTTAATGCAAGGGATGGCTCTGGTCATCCAGCATTGTGATCTCCTTGTCATTCTTCAGTCGGATTCTTCTGTCGCCCTCTCCGCCCTGTCTGGCGACAGTTTATCTAGGTAGGCCTATGGACATTTGGTCGCTGAGATTCGACTTCTTATGGTAGATAGAGAGTTTATTCCCTCAAAAATTAGCCGTATGCAGAATAGGGTAGCAGATCGTTTGGCCCTGTAAAGTCGTACAGAGAGTACTACTGTTGTAAGGCTGGGTCGAGGTCCACCGTGTGTTGAGGACCTCCTGCCTCGTGATTGTAACCCTATACCTTTGGAATAAAGTTCTTTTACCAGCGCAAATAGGGAGGATGGATCAATATTCTCGGGAGACCGGAGTGGTAGGGATGTGGTCAGCGGACCAACAATTGGACCACCCGCATTGTATGCTGCTGGCTTCCAGGCTAGGGTTCGAAAAGATCAGGCTAAGATAATGGATGGAACATTATATGTCACGAAGAAAGATGGGCGAGTCTTAAGAAAGATGGGAAAGTTGAGGCCTTTGAAACATTGGGTGGCGATGCTTTGAGACAATGTTATTTACTGATTATGATTTGTGCTGCTGCTCAAGATGTTCACACTGCTACATCGAACTTCCATTGTTGCCTTCATGGGCGTTTTAGCGGTCATATATTGTTAGTTTGCGTCTGAATTGCTAGATGTTGGCTCTTTTGAACTTGTTAGGCTAGTGGTTAGGTGCCATCAGGTTTTTGCACCATAGTGCATGCGTTGACGCCGTCAATGCACGGTGGGTTTCTTGTTAGTGCTTTAAACCCATTTCTTCCCGTTCTCATTTCCTCGATACCTTTGTATGCTGGGCAGATGTATATCCTTTATGAGGACTAATGGAAATGGCTGGGATTAGGCTGTTCACAGAAAAAAGGAATGCTTACACTTTTCGATGAACATAATGCTTTAGAGCTAGGTGTTCTTGCAGCAAAGTACATGCACCGATCTCATCAGACAGGATTTTGTTTTTGATTCGTCAAGTATTTATTTCACGCTTAGGAACAGAGGAATTGTATCACTAATCATTACGTAGTCTAATATGAATATATGATAAAAGAATATCAATTACTTAATCTGCTGCACATATATGCATGGCTTGTTCATCAACAATGTGCAATCAACAAGACATACACGCATACTCGGGTGCAAATTCCGCACTTTCCTTCACACACACGGACACTCGGTCCTCACGTGCAACGACGCCGTCGGCGGGGCAGGGCATGCCACTTCCATGTCGTCGCCGAACAGCTCCTCCCATGTGCATTGGAAGCTGCCGTCATCCTCCTCCACCGTCTCGACGCCTTGGTGAACGTCGCCATGTTCGCCGGCTAAGGACTCCTCCAATGTACAGTCGCTGCCATGCTCGGCCGCCTTAGTATTTCCCTGGAGCGTCGGTCCTAATTCTGGAAGCATGTCGGTGAAAAACCCGCCTGGATCCACGCTGCCGTCGTCCACTACTCCGGGGGGCAACGTCTCGTCGTCTTGGTCGGACATGAACGAACGCTCGAACTCCCGAAGCGTCCCGCCGGCGGCATCTTGTTGTTGGATGGTCATTTCTTGGCGGCGTGGGGTTTTGGGACGTGGAGCCTCCGGATGTTGGACCTCGGCGGCCGCCTTCCTCTTCTTCTTGGAACCAGGGGCGTTGATTACCGACGCGTAGGTAATCTCCCTCTTGTGGGTTGAGACGTAGATCTTGCATAGGACCATTCCGGCCGCACCGTCTTGTTCGTCCTCGTGGTCGAGGCCGTACTCCTTCATGCACCACCCAACCCTGGTTCTGGCTGCTCCAGGCCTCTTGATCCCAAAGGAAAGATGGTCGATGAGGCCGACCCGTTTACCTTGAGTGTCTAGCACGGGATGGCTCTTCTCGGAGTGCCAGTTGTAACCCTCGTCGTCGTCGACGACGCGCTGTCGCCTCCCGCTGCGGCCACCTTTGGTCTTGTGACGACGGACCGGTGAGAAGAAGTACCACACGCCTCCTTTCCCGTCGTCCTTGTCGGAGCCAGGCGCGTGGGCACGGTTCTCGATGAGGTCCCCGGGTGGCGCGGAGTAGACGTCGTCTTCGTGGATGAAGCTGCTGAAGCGGCCTCGGTCTGCTCCGGCGATCCTCGGGCGGAGGAACTGGTTGATGAGCTCGTGATCCTGGGGACTGAAGGTGGAGCCGACGGGAAAGAGCTCGTCATGGCCGGCCATATTGAATCGCCTTCGCTTGATCAGAGCTAGCTAGGGGACGTACTTCTCGTCGCCTCGATCAGAAGGAACTAGCTATGGAAGGTCCGTAGGTGTGCAACCCTAGCTAGGTAGGTATATATGGATGGATCGCGACACAGGGCTATGTACGTGCCGTCCTTGATCAATACACTACTAGAGTGCTTCGGACTCAGGAGCGTCTTCAGTTCGTATACGGATTGCTAGCGTACGCATCTAGTGTATATACGGTCCGTAAGGTGTATCGTAAGCGTAGAACGACCGCAAGCTGAGATTCATCCATGCACTGCACGATCTCTCTGTCAAGCGGACGCAAACGATCGATCTAATCCAATGGATCTCTCTCTCTGTCAAATGCACGGCTTCGCCACGCAAACATCGATCTAATCATCCTTAATTAATTGTGCTTCCCGTCTTCAGTTCGTATCATAATTGCTAGCGCAGTTCATGTTTCTAAGGGATTGGGTTTGCAATTGCATGCGACGTCCATGTTCAACTCGAGCCCTGCTCCGGTGCTCCCCCCTAACCTAATTTTCGAGGGGCATTTCTGTCCTCGCGAGTTTGGTTTTTTTCTGGCCCGCCGTATCCCAGATCCAAGCCCTATCTAGCTCTGCCAAGCCATGTCTAGCCCTATATAACCTAGACCGTATACGTACAATACCCTGGTCCGAAAAAAAAACATCACATGACCCCACGACCACGTAGGACCTGCCGGATTCAATCATTCACGCAGCTCCATCAATCTTGCGAGCATTCACGCAGCTCCATAATTCACGCGGTAGATCTTCAGTGGCGCGTGGCTATCTCGTCACCGGCGATCTCGTCGGACAGCGGGCGCGGCAACGTCGTGAATCTCCAGCGCTCACAGGTACCGCATCCCGCATCCCCCCGCACCCCTCTAGTCTCGCTCGCGGCAACATCGAACGAACTGCCACCGTCAGAGGTAGTGGTTAACCTAGCAGGGCGGGTAACCTACCTACCCGGCGGCGCATGCGATCGTGGATCTTGTTCCAGTAGTGTTGCTCCTCGTGATCCGGGTTTCTTCAGTGTAGGGTTCACGTAGCGTCGGTTGCCGCCGGCTGTGTCCACCAGGACTATCGTTATTTGATGTGGCGGCTAACCTAGGTATCCGGCGGCAGAGGTAATCATAGATCTAGCTAGGTTTTGTAGTGCTGCTCCTCGCGATTGAAAGTGATCACGACGGGTGCTGTGTCCATCTTCCTGACTTGGTTTGGCAGATCTGAACGGCCTCAGTTGGGGTTGTTTACATAACATCCGTGATCGTGTGCCATGTGTTGATATTTCATCATTGATAATGTTTTCACATGTGTTGATACATATTATTTGTTGTAGGAAATTGCGGACGAGGAGTTAACTGATATGATGGTAGACATGGAGTTTGGAGAACTGATGAAAGACTGGATAGAAGATTGGGAAGATGATGAAAATTTAGATCTTGGAGATCAGTCAAAGAATGGGAACGAATGGGAAGATTTTAATGTGAGTGGCATTATCATGTTGTAATTTTTTTGGTGCCATCCGTCAACATTATATTTTTGTGTTGAAAATTTGTAGATGGATGAGCATGATGATGGTCAGGAAAACAATTCGGAGCTCTCAAATGAATATTACATTAGTCAGGTACGTAAGTGAAAAACTTTATTGGCATTCAAATTGAATTCATTCTGGAATATTATATGATAAGTAATTATGTATTTGTGTTGTATTTTTTAGTTCATTTCCGAATGTCATAATGCATACGACTATTACGGTGAATCCGACGCGGAGACAGGCCTTAACGACGAATCATTAGATGCATCTGATTCTGGGGATTCGCAGTCGTCGGTCATCATGAGTGAGGTATTTGTGTAATCAATTTTTTATGAAAGTAATGTTAAAGCATAGAAAACTGTTTTCATGCCTATGTTTTGATTGTGTAGGTGACAGAAGATGGTGGGGCAAAGAATGTCCAAGATACTGCCAGTGCAGATGATAAGAGGGATATGTTCATGTAGATAATGGACGTGACTTTTATGACTCACGGTGTTGCGTATGATTTCTACAACAGCTATGCTAGAGTTAATGGTTTCAGCATTAGAAAGAATAAGGTCAGGTATAGCAAAACCGAGTCACATCATATGCGTTATAGGCTGTTGTTTGTTCCAGACAAGGGAAATGTGACAGCAAGTTGCTAACCGAGGAAGGACACAGCCGTAGGCTCAGAGCCGAGACACGCTGCTTTTGCGAAGCACACCTGACAGTCAAGCTTGACCAAAAGCGTGGGGTTTGGTATGTTGCAAGTTTTGAGGACAAGCATAGCCATATGTTGGCAGGACCAGACGAGGTACCTTTTCTTTGGTCCCACAGAAAAATCAAAGAGTTCCAGAAGCATGAGATAATGTCCATGTGAGCTGCAGGGATTAGAATTCATGACATGATGGATTCCCTCATCAGCAAACATGTATGGTATGGCGGTGTTGGTTTTACCAGGCGTGAAATATACAACCTTTGCGCCAGGGAGAAGAGGAAGCTGCTTTCAAAAGGTGATGCTGCCACAGCCATAGGCATCATGGCCAGTAGGAAACAGAGGGATCCTAGCTTCTTTTTTGAGTACATGCTAGATAAGGAAGGACACTTGAATAGGATGTTCTGGTGTGACTCCCAGTCTCGTCATGACTATGAGGACTTCGGCGACGTGGTTGTATTTGACAACACGTACAAGATGAACCGCTATGGTATGCCATTCATACCTTTTGTTGGTCTTATCAATCACCGGAAGACCATTATTTTTGGTTGTGCCATAGTTTGGACGAGACCGAACAGACATACATGTCGCTGCTGCAGACTTTTTTGAGGTCCATGTGTCAAAAGATGCCGAAGAGTGTAATCACAGATGCCGACGCTGCGATGATCAAGGCAATTCGTGAAGTCTTGCCAGACATGTGGCACCGTATATGTACGTGGCATATAGAAAAAAAATATGAAGATTCACCTCAGTCACAAGTCCTTGAAGGAGTTCCGAACTCTTCTGCACTACAGCACGTCCACGGCCACGTTTGAGGAGAGATGGCACGCGTTTACCAAAAGATGGCAGTCGGAAAAAACTGTAACATGGTTGAGACGGATGTATAAGAAGAGGAGACTGTGGGCCGTGGCTTATCTGATAGAGGGATTTTGGCTTGGCATGAAAAGCAACCAGCGGAGTGAAAGCCTGAACTCATGCCTTCACCTCCACCTAGACGGTGAAATGACCCTGGAGGATATGATTTTGCATTATGAGAACGCCGTTGTACGTATCCGTGAAAACAAGGCGCAAGATGACTGCACGGCCTCACAGAGTTTACCGGTGCTAGTTACTAGCTCGAGGGAACTTGAGATAGCTGCTTCTCACGTCTTCACTCCAGCAAACTTCTATATGTTGCAAGATGATCTTAGAAAAATTGACGGCATGGAGATTGTAGAAATTAATCTGGGAGACGGATCACAGCAGTACATCGTGGCCTGGAAGAATAACCAGAATAGTCGTTTTTGGGTGGAGTATACACCAGTAAATTCCGCAAAATCTATACGGTGCAACTGCAGAAGAATGATTTGAAAGGGTCTACCTTGCAAGCACATATTCCACGTATTGAAGTACTTGAACATATCTGAAATACCAAAGTGTTTAGTTCTTGTTCGGTTCACGAAACAAGCAAGGTTGGGACTGCCCGCGAGGCGCACAAGCGATCTGTTGGGATTTGGTTGGACTGGGGCACATGAAAGAATGAAATATAGCCAGGTCAGTGTGTTAGCGTCAGAAGCTAGGCATGCGGCATGCAAACACCCAGCTTTGTGGGATCAGTTACAGGATAGTTTGAAGGCTGTGATAGCTAAGAGTCATGAGTATGATCTGCTACAGGAAAATTTGAGCAAGAATACAAATGACTTCAGTAAGTGTGCAGTTGAATATGTAGACGATGGTGAAGGCAACATGGTCGCAGTTAAAGATCCTATGAAAGTGTCAAGCAAAGGTGCAACAAAGGTAGATGAGAACCGCCCTGTCTCGAAAAATGGTAGACCACTCTCTTTTGATGAGTTGAAAACCCGGTGCGGTGCTTGCAAATTGCTAGGACACACTAAACGTAGCAAGAAATGCAAACTAAATCAGAAGTAAGTGTTTGTAGCATTGTGGATTATTGAAAAATTTATCATTTATTAATTGATCTTGTCTTTTATGATGTGCAGAAAAGTGGAGAAGGAAGAAGAGTAGAACACTTGCTTCAATTTTTTACGGATGAATCGAGTGAATAGGACAGTATATCCTTTTCACATTATGGCATCAAATTTAGTTCGACACTTAACATCGTGTTTGGTTCCTAAATATTGTACCAACTCGATCGGCACTTTGTTTAGTGGGAGTGTCAACCTTTTACATCTCGAAATAAACAACAAAATCCGACCTAAATAAATTAGTTATACATGGTAGAAAGAATATTGTACATTTCCCCTCCCTACGTCCTAACTGCCATTAAATAAGTAACTTACCACTCCCCACCACACATTCACCCACCTACCTCGCGCGCCGATTCGAACTCCCCTCTTATCCCCACCTACAGTAGATCGAGAAAACCCTCGCCGGCGACCATTGCAGCCGCCTCCATGGAGAAAAGCCCCGGCTGGCAGGGAGCGATGATGGAGCTCGCCGGCGATGACGAGGGGTGGTGCGCGCAGTTGACGGAGGTGTGCGGCTGGTTCCCCAGCACGGAGATGTTGGTCAACCACGCGCGTGGCCTCGTCAAAGTCCTCATGGACGCCGAGACGAAGCACGCCTTCCCCTACGGCCGTGGCGTCCCGCCGGCTATCCTCCTCGTCTGGGCAATGCGAGAGGCCACGCTGAGCGACTCCCCTGTTCAGCGTGCAAGGTGGTGGATGTACTGCTCCACCACCATGACGCTGCGGCCAGATCCACCACGTGTCGCGTCGAGGGCGGAGCGCGTCGACGTCGAGCTCGCTCTCCCTGCGCCCGTCAGCCCGGACTACCAGGTCCGCCACGTGCCGAAGCAAGTCCTGCCATTGGGCTCTGACGACGTGGACGAGGTACTGCTCATCCCTGATGACCATGAGGAGGACGAGGAGGATGCCATGCAGATGGTAGAGCCGGTCGCCGTCGAGGGTGGCAAGACAATGCCCATCGATGTCGAGCTCCTTCCCCTCCACCCTGACATAGTGAAGGTGGAAGAAGAGGAGGTGGCTCAGGATTCGGTGGCGCAGCTTTCGAACAAGACGGCAGTCAAGAAGAAGGCTTCTCCGTGTGTGGTGCGCCGCTCACGCCGCCTCAAATTTCTGAAGAAGTGGAGATGGGCACAGTTGCTGAAGGAGGAGGAAGTTGCTGGTTATCTTAAGTTAGGTATGCTGTTATATGTTTCAGCATATAAGTTAGCATTATTTTGGGCTTGATGTTGGTTAGGTATGCTTTTATATGTAAGCATATAAGTTATGCAATCGGTACGGTTTCGTCGGGTTCTTTGTGGCTGAAGAACTGAATATCTACTGCTCACCCTAAGTGTCAAGTTCAGTTAAATTTCAAAATATTGAATATGTACTGTTGTTTTGCTTCAGTGTTGCATCAAAGGTATAGGTGCTGCTAGGTGTTGCTCCTATGTTGCAACAAGACAATGAACTGGGCTGTTGCACAAATCAGTAGTGTTGCTATGTGATGTGCCCATGTGCATCACTTGCCAAATATAGAACATGCCAAAAGTGCAGTGTCTGCCAATGTAGAACATGCCAAAAGTGCATTATCTACCCATCATGATGGCCACATGTTATTTCTACTGCAATGTCTGTTACACTTTGCCCATAAACTGAATAGCAAATAATTAATCAGCATTTCATCATGTCAATTACAATGATGTCAATAACTTTATGAACAATCTACTTGGTAACTATGACAACAATCATAATGGCAAGCAGGACAAGATACGGAAGACCTCCAAATCCTAAAATCCTATCCCTATAGAGCAATATTTCCTTGTGCATCTTAACCATTGCCCTCTTTTATTTCTCATTCCTTTTAATTTCAGCTTCATATTCTGTAATCTTAGTCTCCAGTTTCTTGTTCTTCATGGCAAGATACTTAATGACTGACTTTGCTTTGCTATCCCACTCCCCATCAACCCATTAAACATACTCAGAAGTGATATCATCCTAAATAAATCATGAGCAATTCAAGTCAATTTATAACTGAACTTGTTAGTGCAAGCGTTAAACACTGAACTTTTTTGCAGCTTGACCGCAGTAGCAGTACTAGTTTGAAGATCATGCTCAGTAGACTAACCTCGAACACACATCCCACTAATGCGCTGTCAAAATTGTCTGCATTTATGCAGACACGGCCACCCGGAGTTTCCTAATGACCAAATAGATGGAGCTTGTAAGGGCCACAGGTCATGATTTGTGGGCGGCGATGCTGGGATGTAAAGAACAACGGTAAAGAACTTACCTTTTTGCCACCAAAATGTAGCACTGAAGAAACCCTAGCCGTCGGTTCTCCCGGCCCTCCGCCGCCCGTGAAACCCCCTCCCCTGTTCCACTCGATCCGCCGTTGTTGCCTCCTGTTCCACTCGATCCGCCGCCGCTGCCTCCTGTTCCACTGAATTCGCCCCACCTACTTCCAGGACCCAGGGTTCGACCTAACTTGCGGTCGCCACCGCTCTTCTCGCCGCAGCCGCCGCCGCCCGACGCCCAACTCGCTGTCATGCTTTCACCATCGAGATTTGGAGGCGCAAATGGAGAGAGAGGGCAAGGGATTTGGAAGGGAAACGAGAAAAGGGGAAAGATCGATGTGAACCTGGCAAAATGGGCTTATGTACCGCTGCCGGCATGATAGGCCGCCTGTGGGGCCCCTCGCGTGGTTAGATGGGCCATGCCTGACATCATGGTGAGTACAGAAAAAGTTAATTATACGTACAATAAAAAATACGATGGGTTTGTAAAACAAAATAGAAAAACATGATGCCTGGTAACACGCGATAGAGCCAACGAGCTGACATGACTAATTTTCATCTGCGTAATACGTTTTGCCTCGATATATTTACATAGCTAACATGACTACTTTTCATAATCATCTGATGGGGGGAATTACCAGGAGTTTTGCAAGATGATGACATGCAAATAGCTAAGGCAGAAGGCTAAGTTTGATAGAGTTTTAAAAAAAGTAAAGAATGTGAAAATTTTAATATGGAACTTCGGAGAGCAGTTGAAGAGAAAAATAGAATGCGAATACTATGAATGTGATAAATACAATTATAAAAAATTGGAGAACGAGAAAAATATTAAGCAAGAACAATTGATAGTTGAAGGCAAAACTTTATTGGTACGACCAAATTGTCTTCTCCGAGCGAATTGTATGACCGAATTGTCTGGTACGAGCCTATTGTCTGACAGACACATACACATGTATGTGTCACAATATTCGAGATGCCCTATTTATTACATAACAATGATAGAAACCCTAAGATAATCATGTCGTCGAAACCTTCGACCGGACTAAATCCAAACACTAAAACTTGACTCTTGCATGCCGCATGAATTCTTCAGGCGCGCCTTTTCCTTGTGATTTCGCGAATTTTGTTCTTCACACACTCCATCGTGTTCGAAGGTGACATAATCAACTCGGCGACGAAACGTCTTCTCCTTGCGTCAATGGTGGCCTGCAAAAAATGACATACAGGTTACATGAACCGAATTTTCTACACGACCATACTAGCTAGTCTACAAACATAAATAACAGCATACCTGTGAAAAATCGCGGGTCATTCGGTCCCGTCTCAATGCTCTAGACATTCTGTGAAAAAAAGGCCACAAGAGTTCCTTGTATATATGCAAACATTAGCGGTGGGCAATAAGAACATGTGTGTTGTTGTTTGAATGTGCATGATGTCCTACTAACTCACTCATCCTCTTGTTGGGGCATGTCATACTCCTTGATATGCCACTTACTTATGTCCGGATATTTCCCTGGTGTAATAAGATTTGCTTGGCGCATATCGTTTGCTATAGCCATTCGCTATAAAGAGGATAGTGTTAAAGAAGAATCATAAACAACATGTAAGACCAATGGTACGAATGTTGGTTATATTACTAGTGCTTTCACGGTATTTTCTGTCAGGTCCATAGGATAGAGTGAATCGAGAACTTGGAATTCTTGCTTGATCAAGTGCATGACCACGGTCATCCAATGGGCATTTTCGATATTCAACGCGATATACGTCTACAGTGCAAAAAAACCATTATGGATCAAACGAAACACTAGATGAAATGTCTTGTAGTGAAGAATTACAAACATAACGTACCTTATCACGCACAGTATACTCTTGCGTGACTCTATTAACTGCCCCAGCTTTGGACAGAGCACTATCCATGTTGCATCTCGACGGCAATGGATCGTCTCGTGCAATAGCATGATCTACAAGGAATTTGGACCTCCACGCTGGACAGAGGTAACGATCATGACCAACGCGCAACTCCAAATGTCCCATATAAGCATCAATAACCTTCATAGAATATCAGGGCATTACATGTTGAAAGTTGAGACATATATTATTGAGAATTTTAATAACAGGGCATGCAAGTAGTACTTACATCGTCCGACAACCATCTATGAGTTAGTACCGGTCGAATCCTTTCGGAAGTCAGAGATATGCCACGCCCTTCACTGTAGTAAACTTTCTTCCCCTTATTTTGTCGGTGCTAGCAGCTAACTCGACAAATGAAACAGCTGCATCAATTATTTCTGGCGTCAACTCATCTGCCACAACCTCCGGCTCATCATTTTCAGAAAAGAGAGCTGCATGAAATAATATGAACGTCAACAGTGGTGATCATATGCATTCGTAGTATACAACAAATTAAGAAAGTTAGTTATGATACCTCTACTAGCAGAACGTGTACCGGAGGGTTTCTGACCATGGTTGGTACACCTGCTGGGCTTATCAAGTGCGTAGGGGGATTCAAATTTCTTGGGAACGGTCCGCTTCCGCTTACCGGACATAACTTCCTCATCCTTATCGACCGTTGCACCCTTTTTTCCATTCGCCTTAGCCATGAACTTGCTGACAGAAGATGGAAAAATGTCTATGTCCGATGAAGGTTCTTGTGTAGAATTACCAACGACCTAAGGGTTTTTGGGTCTAGCGCCACATTTATCATTACGCTTAATAGGTGAAGCTTCCTTGTGTCCATTCATCTTCGGTGGGGTTTTCTGTTTGGCAAACAAAATCGTGTGAACATTTCAGCCTGTAAAAAAATTAAAGGAGAAAATTAGACAGAAATATATATACATAGTACCTCAGGTACGGTTTTATGGTTGGGAACCACTTCATCGGGCTGCGTCATGTCAATGACAGGCTCTCCGTGTGAGTCTATGTCATCCTTGTACATGAATTCCTTCTTTTCATATGGACCGTTCTCGAATGAATCCAGTTCTTGATCCACATCATTGTCCACGGATGGCACTGCAGCAGCCGGCTTGTACATGACACCTGATTTGTTCAACTTCTCCAACAACCTCTGCAATAGAAATATAAAGTTAATAACGCTTGCATGGTTTAAAACAGGGAACAAACTGTAAACTATAATGTTGTGGTGTGACACCTCAGCAACTTGGTCAGGGATTTGCCTCATCTAGGTGTGTATGAAGTCCATGCACCGCTTCATTAGAAGCTCCATCAAATCGTCCGACATTGGGGCTGTTGTCGACTTCTTTGCGTTTCCATTTGCAGGCTTGGTTTCTGGCTTCATGGTAGGCGCATTATTTGGGATTTTGGGCTCCTGCGCCCTATACTCTCGGGTGATATTATTTTCGATCTGCATGCGATATTGAAGTACATGTGATGAATTAAAAATAAATATTATTTAGTCACAAAACATTTAAGGAAGACAGAACACAATGACTTACCTTGACGTTACCACGGCCGCGCCCATTGTCATAGTCGAACCGATCTCTCCTAGTGGTTGCACCTTCGGTCCAGTTCCTCATAAGAGGTTGTATGGACAAGTTGGGATTATAGGCGCAATCGCCTTCTACAGGTTGCACCTTCTCCTAGTACCAGTACTACAAAAAAATATAAGGATTTAGAGTTAGTACAATACATCACATAAAATTGTAACGATATAATAATTGACATTATGCAACAGGTCTCATATGTGTACCTGCAACAGAGCCAAATTGCCTTTCGGCCATTGGCGGAGGTGTTTGCCTTTCTTGACTATGCGAAGGCAATCGAGGAGAACATGCAAGGTGAGCGTATTCCAGTTAATCTTTGAAATACATTTCACATCATGGACCAAAGCGTAGTACTGCTTTGGCACAATCTTGCTGGACATGGGAGCAATAATTGTTCCTAACAGGACAAGGACTAATTTCTGAAGGAAATCATCATCGGTGGCTTTACTTTTAATTATGTCCTTAATGAGATTATCTATCACTATGTATTCCGATGTCTTACTGAGAAATTGTGGCGGCACCCGCTCCTTCATGTCCTCTCCTTCTTCAATCAGAATGTCCGAAGTGGAGAGTCCTTGGTTCTCGAGGTTAAAGATGCACTCGACGTCGACCGCACCGAGAGTCACCTCCCCAACCTACTCTTGTATGATGAATCTGGACTTGCTGGCATCAAAATTCTCAATCATATACCTAATCAGTAGGGTACACATCTTAATAGATTGTATCTGCAGCAAGCTCCGCAATGTTGTATCGGCACTCTAGCGCGTTGACCGCTTGATAGAGCGGCAACAAGCTTGCACCATTTTTCAACGGCGCACACTATTTCTCCATTCCGCTCGTCCATCCTGTAGAAAGAAAATATAAAACTTCGTGACATTAGCGAACACTAATGCAAAAATAACAATAGACATGCAAAAATATAAAACTTTCTGGCAGTAGCAAACAAAAATGCAAAAATAACACTAATGCAAATATAAAACTAGCACCATGTATACAGCAACATGCAGCCAAGTGTGTGCTGATATGAGGCAATAAAAAAATAACTACAATTGGTAATTGAATTTACTTGCATCTGATCGAGTTCTTTGGGTATCAGATAAATTATTAACAGGGTGACAAATTGATCAGTTGTAAATAACTATAGTCTATAGCAATGGTACCTATTTGAGGTTCATCAACATCTAATGCTTATAACTCTTTAATGTTCTATGCGTACAATAATATAATTGGATCGTGTGACAAAAATATAATTGGATCATGTGGCAAAAAATCTATTGCATCATGTTTCTCAAGAAACAACATCTTATTCTACCATGCTATGAAAGAACCAAAGATTTAGTTCATGTACGCCATCTCGTCAGAACGCATTTAGTCGAGTTGATACTAGCTAGTTGAAAATATGTGGTAAACCTAAGTCCATCAAAGCAACAAGACGGGGGAACTAGCTTGCTATGAAGGCGCGAGGTAAGGAGGACAACTTACTTGATCGGTCGACGAAGATGAAAGAAGTCAGCGATGCGTTGTCCACGTAGTTCGTCGAGGGCAGCCATCACGTGCGGACGGCCTTGATCTTCTCGGGGCTTTTGTGGCGTGTGGGATGCGGTGGACTGAGCTGTCGATGACTCGCTGGCAGGAGGCAATCTAGACGACGACATGTGCGAGGAGGTGGATATTATATACGAGGTCGTCTCCTAGGTCGTCATAACTTCCCTGTGGCCAATCTCGCGATCTATATTTTCCTCCGTTGAATTGAGGCTGAACGTGCTCCTCAATCGTAGGGATTAGGAACATTTGGATTAGCACGATCCCGGAATTGTGTAAAAGAACGACAACTACTCCCATGATCGACGTGCATGTGATCGATGTGCATGGAAAGCGCAGCGTGGTGGGCCCCCACAATATGGATCTGATAGTTATTTGCGGTCTGGGCCGGCCTACCTACCTCTCCATTGTTTCTTCCCTCAAAATAAATGTCATTGGTTCTTCCCTCAATAAAAAATATTTGTGACACCTATTAGTTATTGTATACTTGTATATGTTCAACAATATTTATAGTATCTCTATCATTTCTACAATATTATATTTTCAAATGTATTGTTCCTCTTTCCCTTTTAATTTGGTTTTCTTGTTATTTTATGTTTTCTCCTTCTTATTCCTAATTGTTTTTTCATGTTTATAATTCCATATCACTTATTCTCATAGTTTTCAAATTCATTTCAAATATATATGATTAAATGTTGTCCTATTTATGCCTTGCTAATTGGTGGGACCGGCAACAAAGACCACTTTCAGACCTGCCCTTCGGCAGACCCAAATGGTCCTGCTTGTACATGGTGCATGTGGAGGCATGCATGAGATGACCCCAACTTTTGGGACCATGTGGGCATGGCCAATGTGGTCCCCCAGTGAAGGTGTGCAGGACACAAAACGCACGTTGCGTCACGTGGGGGCAGTGTTGTAGGGTTTTGTCGCAGGAAAAACCCTAGAAAATGCATCGAGTGTCGGAAATGAATGATACTTGTCATGCATGCATGCCATGGTCATCCTTGGGTATGCATAAAGTTTGGGATCATTTTGTGGGACCGCGAAGGAAAACCACTTTCAGACCTGCCCTCCGGCAGACCCGAATGGTCCTGCTTGTACATGGTTCATGTG
>NW_025229191.1:5179-10226 GCF_018294505.1 Triticum aestivum | reverse complement strand
AAGGAAAACCACTTTGAGACCTGCCCTCCGGCAGACCCGAATGGTCCTGCTTGTACATGGTGCATGTGGAGGCATGCATGAGATGACCCCAACTTTTGGGACCATGTGGGCATGGCCAATGTGGTCCCCCAGGCAAGGTGTGCATAAATTCGGACACAAAACACATGCTGCGTCACGTGGGGGCAATGTTGTAGGGTTTTGTTGCCGGAAAAACCCTAGAAAATGCATCGAGTGTCGGAAATGAACGATACTTGTCATGCATTCATGGCATGATCATCCTTGGGTATGCATAAAGTTTGGGATCATTTGCTGGGACCGTGAAGGAAAACTTTCTTTTGCGCTTTCCAAAAACCTTGTGGGCTTTCCCCTTTGGCCCAAATAAAGTGTTCTCGTACCCAAACATTTCGGGAAACATCCGGAACCCCTTCCGGTGAATTCCGGAACCCTTCCGGAGACCAAACACTATTATCCTATATATCAATCTTTATCTCCTAACGATTCCGGAGTTCCTCGTCATGTCCGTGATCATATCCGGGACTCCGAACAACATTTGGTCACCAACATACATAACTCATATAATACTATATCGTCAACGATCGTTAAGCGTGCGGACCCTAAGGGTTCGAGAACTATGTAGACATGACCGAGACATCTCTCTGGTCAGTAACCAATAGCGGAACCTGGATGCCCATATTGGCTCCTACATATTCTATGAAGATCTTTATTGGTCGAACCGCATAACAACATACCTTGTTCCCTTTGTCATCGGTCATCCTTAGCCAATCTTCGCTTAATCCGTAGTCCCTGTTTCGAGTTGCAAATATTAGCAATAGAACCAGTATCAAATACCCAGGTGCTACTGCGAGCATTAGTAAGGTACACATCAATAACATGTATATCACATATACCTTTGTTCACCTTGCCATCCTTCTTATCCGCCAAATACTTGGGGCAGTTCCGCTTCCAGTGGCCAGTCCCGTTGCAGTAGAAGCACTCAGTCTCAGGCTTAGGTCCAGACTTGGGTTTCTTCTCCTGAGCGGCAACTTGCTTGCCGTTCTTGTTGAAGTTCCCCTTCTTCTTCCCTTTACCCTTTTTCTTGAAACTGGTGGTCTGGTTGACCATCAACACTTAATGCTCCTTCTTGATTTCTACCTCCGCAGCCTTTAGCATTGCGAAGAGCTCAGGAATAGTCTTGTTCATCCCTTGCATATTATAGTTCATCACGAAGCTCTTGTAGCTTGATGGCAGTGATTGAAGAATTCTGTCAATGACACTATCATCAGGAAGATTAACTCGCAGAGTATATGTTCACTGACAGAACTATTCTCCATTTTTCAGCTATAGAACTTATTGGGGACTTCATATCTCTTAATCTGGGCATTCCCTTGAAATATTAACTTCAACTCCTGGAACATCTCATATGCTCCATGACATTCAAAACGTCGTTGAAGTACCGGTTCTAAGTCGTAAAGCATGGTACATTGAACTATCGAGTAGTCATCAGCTTTGCTCTGCCAGATGTTCACAATGTCTGCAGTTGCATCTGCAGCAAGCACAATGTCTGCGGTGCTTCCAGGACATAATTCTTCTGTGCAGCAATGAGGATAATCCTCAAGTTACGGACCCACTCTGTGTAATTGCTACCATCATCTTTCAACTTAGCTTTCTCAAGGAACGCATTAAAATTCAACGGAACAACAACACGGGCCATCTATCTACAACAACATAGACAAGCAAAAATACTATCAGGTACTAAGTTCATGATAAATTAAAGTTCAATTAATCATATTACTTAAGAACTCCCACTTAGATAGACATCCCTCTAGTCATCTAAGTGATCACGTGATCCAAATCAACTAAACCATGTCCGATCATCACGTGAGATGGAGTAGTTTTCAATGGTGAACATCAATATGTTGATCATATCTACTATATGATTCACGCTCGACCTTTCGGTCTCAGTGTTCCGAGGCCATATCTGCATATGCTAGGCTCGTCAAGTTTAACCTGAGTATTCTGCGTGTGTAAAACTATCTTACACCCGTTATATTTGAACGTAGAGCTTATCACACCCGATCATCACATGGTGTCTTGGCACGAAGAACTTTTGCAACGGTGCATACTCAGGGAGAACACTTATACCTTGAAATTTAGTGAGAGATCATCTTATAATGCTACCGTCAATCAAAGCAGAATAAGATACATAAAAGATAAACATCACATGTAATCAATATAAGTGATATGATATGGCCATCATCAACTTGTGCCTTTGATCTCCATCTCCAAAGCATCGTCATGATCACCATCGTCACCGGCACGACACCTTGATCTCCATCGTAGAATCATTGTCGTCTCGCCAACTATTGCTTCTACGACTATCGCTACCACTTAGTGATAAAGTAAAGCAATTATAGGGTGATTGCATTGCATACAATAAAACGACAACCATACGGCTCCTGCCAGTTGCCAATAACTCTGTTACAAAACATGATCATTTCATACAATAAAATTTAGCATCATGTCTTGACCATATCACATCACAACATGCCCTGGAAAAACAAGTTAGACGTCCTCTACTTTGTTGTTGCAAGTTTTACGTGGCTACTACGGGCTGAGCAAGAACCGTTCTTACCTACGCATCAAAACCACAACGATATTTCGTCAAGTTAGTGATGTTTTAACCTTCAACAAGGACTGGGCGTAGACACACTCGGTTCAACTAAAGTTCGAGAAACTGACACCCGCCAGCCACCTATGTGCAAAGCACGTCGGTAGAACCAGTCTCGCGTAAGTGTACGCATAATGTCGGTCCGGGCCGCTTCATCCAACAATACCGTTGAACCAAAGTATGACATGATGGTAAGCAGTATGACTCGCCCACAACTCACTTCTTTTCTACTCGTGCATATAACATCTACGCATAAACCTTGCTCGGATGCCACTGTTGGGGAACGTGGTAATTTCAAAAAAATCCTATGCACACGCAAGATCATGGTGATGCATAGCAACGAGAGGGAAAGTGTATCTTCATACCCTTGAAGATCGCTAAGCTGAAGCATTTATCAACGTGGTTGATGTAGTCGTACACCTTCACGATCCGCCCCGATCAAGTACCAAACGTACGGCACCTCCGCGTTCAGCACACGTTCAGCTCGATGACGTCCTCGCCTTCTTGATCCAGCAAGACGGGCAAAGTAGTAGATGAGCTCCGGCAACACGACATCATGGTGACGGTGTTGGTGAAGAACAATCTCCGCAGGGCTTCGCCTAAGGACTACGGAAACTATGACGGAGGATAAACTAGAGGGGACGGGGTTGCCGGCACACGGCTTGGTGTTTCTTGATGTGTCTTTGGTGCTATCCCTGCCCCTCTATTTATATGTTGAGACTTGGGGTCGAAACTTGGAGTAAAAGCCTCCACAAAGTCGGTTTCACCCGAAAGGCAAGAGTCCTTCTCGGACTCCACGGCCAGACGCCAGGGTTCCCGGCGTCTGGACCCAGACGCCAGGGACCCAGGCGTCTGGCCCCTGGACTCCGCAAAACTTTCTTTTGCACTTTCCAAAAACCTTGTGGGCTTTCCCCTTTGGCCCAAATAAAGTGTTCTCATGCCCAAACATTTCGGGAAACATCCGGAACCCCTTCCGGTGAATTCCGGAACCCTTCCGGAGACCAAACACTATTATCCCATATATCAATCTTTATCTTCGGACCATTCCGGAGTTCCTCGTCATGTCCGTGATCATATTCGGGACTCCGAACAACATTCGGTCACCAACATACATAACGCATATGATACTATATCGTCAACGAACGTTAAGCGTGCGGACCCTACGGGTTCGAGAACTATGTAGACATGACTGAGACATCTCTCTGGTTAATAACCAATAGAGGAACCTGGATGCCCATATTGGCTCCTACATATTCTACAAAGATCTTTATCGGTCGAACCGCATAACAACATATGTTGTTCCCTTTGTCATCGGTATGTTACTTGCCTGAGATTCGATCGTTGGTTTCTCAATACCTAGTTCAGTCTCGTTACCGGCAAGTCTCTTTACTCGTTCCATAATGTATCATCCCGCAACTAACTCATTAGTCACATTGCTTGCAAGGCTTATAGTGATGTGCATTAACGAGAGGGCCCAGAGATACCTCTCCGACAGTCGGAGTGACAAATCCTAATCTCGATCTATGCCAACTCAACAAGTACCATCGGAGACACCTGTAGAGCACCTTTATAATCACCCAGTTACGTTGTGACGTTTGGTAGCACACAAAGTGTTCCTCCGATATTCGGGAGTTGCATAATCTCATAGTCATAGGAACATGTATAAGTCATGAAGAAAGCAATATCAATATACTAAACGATCAAGTGCTAAGCTAACGGAAAGGGTCAAGTCAATCACATCATTCTCTTAATGATGTGATCCCATTTATCAAATGACAACTCATGTCTATGGTTAGGAAACCTTAACCATATTTGATTAATGAGCTAGTCAAGTAGAGGCATACTAGTGACACTATCTGTCTATGTATTCACACATGTATTATGTTTCCGGTTAATACATTTCTAGCATGAATAATAAACATTTATCATGAAATAAGGAAATAAATAATAACTTTATTATTGCCTCTAGGGCATATTTCCTTCAATAATGACTCGTCTTGAAAGTCTCAACATCATTAATCCATGAAACAAAATGATTTATCTCCTCGCAAGTTAGTTCAGACCCATAACTATAGTAGGTTTTATCTATTACTTTCCGTACATTTTTTGAAGAATGGAATAAGCTGTCAACTATTTTTAAATAAACAATATAAATTACTTAATAAATATGTTTGAGAAACTCACATAGAGGTAGAACTGAAAGCGTATTAATATCGACCCAAATGTCGATATTATCTTCGTCGATGTCATCTTCAGGATCACCAAGATTGAAGGTGACATGCATACCCTCCTGGAAACCATACGCCTTGCATAGTGCTATCCAATTCGAGAAACCAAAATGGGAGTAGGTCACCCCATTGTATAGCTTTACGGCAAAAG
>NW_025229191.1:3673-4162 GCF_018294505.1 Triticum aestivum | reverse complement strand
GAAAATACACGTTGAAGAAGCAGAAGTCATGCTTGATTATGAAAAAAAGTCTTGTCATCCTTGCGTACCGTACAAACATCGAAGGTCTCATCGAGCTTAATACTGAAGCATCGTCCGTCTTCCAGGTGAGGCCTATCACACAGACCCCGGTCCTTGCCATAGTAGTCGCACTCAGGGATCCTATCATCGTCGGACATTTCCTATGTTCATAATTCAAAGATTAAATATCAATCGAGGGCAATTGCCAGGAAACTCAACACATAGGTCATTATGCAGCACAGCTTGACTTTCGGTCCATCGAGTCTTCCTTGCTACACTCTATCTCACATGGTGTATATGGTGGGCACTCCCTCTCTGATATTGTGAGTGCATTTCACCTTAATGTCTAGCACACGTGAACGAAGAAGAAGCCACCCCCACGATAACAATCAGGATTCTTCCTCTCTGATATTTCGACAGTATATGGTGGATACTCCCTCTCTGATATTT